>NC_050174.1:48488705-48501205 GCF_008315115.2 Sander lucioperca
GACGCATTATGCAGGTCACAGCCTAATAACCACATAACTTCATATTTGAATTAATACACATCAGAGTGAAATAACTGAGGAAGTTCTCTGTGTGTTACCTTTCTCCCTGTGTTACCTGTCTCCTTGTCTCTCTGTGTTACCTGTCTCCCTGTGTTACCTGTCTCACTGTGTTACCTGTCTCCCTGTCTCCCTGTGTTACCTGTCTCCCTGTCTCCCTGTGTTACCTGTCTCCTTGTCTCTCTGTGTTACCTGTCTCCCTGTGTTACCTGTCTCACTGTGTTACCTGTCTCCCTGTGTTACCTGTGTTACCTGTCTCCCTGTCTCCCTGTGTTACCTGTCTCCCTGTGTTACCTGTCTCCCTGTCTCCCTGTGTTACCTGTCTCCCTGTGTTACCTGTGTTACCTGTCTCCCTGTCTCCCTGTTACCTGTGTTACCTGTCTCCCTGTGTTACCTGTGTTACCTGTGTTACCTGTCTCCCTGTGTTACCTGTCTCACTGTGTTACCTGTCTCCCTGTCTCCCTGTGTTACCTGTGTTACCTGTCGCTCTGTGTCTCTGTGTCTCCAGGTGTTGTCTGGAGGTCAGTCCGATGTGTCCAAGCTGTCTGCAGGCTTCAGTGATTCTGTGCTCAGCCTGCAGAGGGAGACAGAGAGTCTGAGGAGACTGACCACAGAGCTGAAGAAAGACTCCAACCACAGAGGTAATACACACTATTACATATGTTATAACATTAATGCACATTACTCCATATGTCACCACATTAATACACATTACTCCATATGTTATAACATTAATACACATTACTCTATATGTCACCACATTAATACACATTACTCTATATGTTATAACATTAATACACATTACTACATATGTTATAACATTAATACACATTACTCCATATGTCACCACATTAATACACATTACTACATATGTTACAACATTAATACACATTACTACATATGTTACAACATTAATACACATTACTACATATGTTACCACATTAATACACATTACTCCATATGTTATAACATTAATGCACATTACTCCATATGTTATAACATTAATACACATTACTCTATATGTTACAACATTAATACACATTACTACATATGTTACAACATTAATACACATTACTACATATGTTACAACATTAATACACATTACTACATATGTTACAACATTAATACACATTACTCCATATGTTATAACATTAATGCACATTACTACATATGTTATAACATTAATACACATTACTCCATATGTTACTACACATTAGTGCACTGTCCGTGTGTCTGTCTGTCTGTCTGTCTGTCTGTCTGTCTGACTGTCTGTCTGTCTTTCTGTCTCTCTGTCTGTCTGTCTGTCTGTCTGTCTGTCTGTCTGTCTGCCTCTCAGCTGTGCAGAGACCCAGAGACTGCAGTGATGTCATGACGTCCGGTGTTTCTGAGGAAGGAGTTTATTCTGTGTTTCCAAAACACGACCCTGATGGCTTCATGGTTTACTGCGACATGAGCACTGACGGAGGAGGCTGGACGGTGGACACACACACACACACACACACACTTACAAATACACACACACACACACACACACACACACACTGACACACACACACACACACACACACACACTCACACACACACATTTGAATTATTATAGCAAAATTTTACAGTCTTTTAGCCTCCTTTTTCTGCAGCCCTCCTAGCTGCATCCCCCTGACCACATTCTGATGGACATATCCCAGACTTCCAAATACCAGAGTTATTAATTTACACTTGTATCCAAGTTGGTGAATGAGATCTACCAGTGATTAATATTTCAGTGATTTGGAATAGTAGCAAATGTCCATATACAGATCAGAACAGCAGCCCACCTCAAAGATACATACAGACTTCATAACCTCGTTTACGATTACAATGTCAGAAGTATTTGGGATGTTTGTGAAGTAGTCACTGTCAGATATGTTATGATGGAACCAGTTCAGTGTTACAGTGCTGTGCTTGTAGATCTTGTTATCATGTCCATAGTTTATCTTTTGCAAGTCCTTTGCAACCAGATCGACCAGACGGTCATGTCTGGCCACATACTCTCACACACACACACTGACAGACAGACAGACACACACACACTGACAGACACACACACACTGACTGACAGACACACACACACACACTGTCAGACACACTAACAACAGGACTTTGACCAAGGAGACCAGGGTTCATGTCCCGCTAGAAAAGAAAAGGAAACAACGCGTTCCGGTGCTAAACTAACCTAGAGGTTAATAACAGACGTCTAAACTAACCTAGAGGTTAATAACAGACGTCTAAACTAACCTAGGGGTTAATAACAGACGTCTAAACTAACCTAGAGGTTAATAACAGATGTCTAAACTAACCTAGAGGTTAATAACAGATGTGTCTCCACTCTGTCCCTCTCTGGGACATGTTTTCATGCTAATTGAATGTGTTTGTAGCTTGAAGCTAGCGCGGACCGTTGATTAGCTTACAACGCTAGTATTCAGAGGCACAGGGAAAGTAAAAATAAATCACTATTTATACCACTAAAGAGGCTCAAAATAGCACCACACTTCAACGGTAGCATAATGAGGGTCTCTACATGTTAACCCAAGCATTCAGAACTTTGTAAGTGCTCAGACAGTTTATTGAACGAAGAGCTGCGGGAGCTCCATGAAAGGGCTACGAGAGAGAGAGAGAGAGAGAGAGCTACCGGTAGTCAATGCCCCAACACAGCCTCGTACTTCGGGAAACTGGTGGTGTACCTGAGGACATTGTGGAGCTATGGTGAAACTGGTGGTGTACCTGAGGACATTGTAGAGCTATGGGGAAACTGGTGGTGTACCTGAGGACATTGTGGAGCTATGGGGAAACTGGTGGTGTACCTGAGGACATCGTGGAGCTATGGTGAAACTGGTGGTGTACCTGAGGACATCGTGGAGCTATGGTGAAACTGGTGGTGTACCTGAGGACATCGTGGAGCTATGGTGAAACTGGTGGTGTACCTGAGGACATTGTGGAGCTATGGCCACCCAACAGGAGTGTCTGTGTTGCACGGAGTGGAACCTGTTGCGTCGTGATGCCCAAGAGACGCAGTGCTTTGTACAGTCTGAAGATTCCCTCTCTGATGAACAGGGCTGGACTTGAACATTTTTTCCATGTCCCGAAAATAAATTGGAGACATCGGAGGGACCAGATGGACAGTTATCCATTGAGTAAGTACACTAGACAAGTTATGTTTTACATTGTGCGATTATTTCAGATATATTGAGCAAATTGCTTGTGATTTTAGTTTGCATCGCCAGCTGTAAGTCATGACTGGTTTCCAAGACGGCGGCAGCATGTAAACATGAACGCAACGATCTTTATAATCTATCTTTTCAATAAACTGTCTGAGCACTTACAACGTTCTGAATGCTTGGGTTAACATGTAGAGACCCTCATTATGCTACCGTTGAAGTGTGGTGATATTTTGAGCCTTTTTAGTGGTATAAATAGTGATTTGTTTTTACTTTCCCTGTGCCCCGAATACTAGCGTTATAAGCTAATCGGCGGTCTGCACTAGCTTTGAACCCAAACCTCCATCTTTTTCTAGTAGATTGGCAGAGAAATTTGACTAAGTGTGTGTGTGTGTGTGTGTGTGTGTGTGTGTGTGTGTGTGTGTGTGTGTGTGTGTGTGCAGGTGATCCAGAGGAGGGAGGATGGCTCGGTGAATTTTTTCCGTGACTGGAAGGCGTACCGAGATGGTTTCGGAAAAACTACAGGAGAGCACTGGCTAGGTCAGACACACACAGTTTGCCTGTCTGTCTGTCTGTCTGTCTGTCTCATCTGACTGTCTGTCTGTCTCTCTAACCTGCCTGTCTGTCTGTCTGTCTCTCTAACCTGTCTGTCTGTCTGTCTGCCTTTCTGTCTGTCTCTCTATCCTGCCTGTCTGTCTCTCTATCCTGTCTGTCTGTCTGTCTCTCTATCCTCTCTGTCTGTCTGTCTGTCTCTCTATCCTGCCTGTCTGTCTCCCAGGTCTCCAGAGGATCTACTCTCTCACCAGGTCTGGAGGTTATGAGTTACGGATCGACATGTCTGACTTCGATAACGCCACGGCGTTCGCTCTCTACGGAGACTTCTCTGTCGGCCGAGACTCAGTCAACCCCGAGGAGGACGGATACCCACTGACTGTGGACCAGTACTCCGGGACCGCAGGTACCAGCAGAACCACCCTGGTACCAGCAGAACCACCCTAACAACAGACAGGTACCAGCAGAACCACCCTGGTACCAGCAGAACCACCCTAACAACAGACAGGTACCAGCAGAACCACCCTAACAACAGACAGGTACCAGCAGAACCATCCTAACAACAGGCAGGTACCAGTAGAACCACCCTAACAACAGACAGGTACCAACAGAACCACCCTAACAACAGACAGGTACCAGCAGAACCACCCTAACAACAGACAGGTACCAGCAGAACAAACTCTAACAACAGACAGGTACCAGCAGAACCACTCTAACAACAGACAGGTACCAGCAGAACCACCCTAACAACAGACAGGTACCAACATAACCACCCTAACAACAGACAGGTACCAGCAGAACCACCCTAACAACAGACAGGTACCAGCAGAACAAACTCTAACAACAGACAGGTACCAGCAGAACCACTCTAACAACAGACAGGTACCAGTAGAACCACCCTAACAACAGACAGGTACCAGCAGAACCCCCCTAACAACAGACAGGTACCAGCAGAACAAACCCTAACAACAGACAGGTACCAGTAGAACCACCCTAACAACAGACAGGTACCAGCAGAACCACCCTAACAATAGACAGGTACCAGCAGAACCACCCTAACAACAGACAGGTACCAGCAGAACAAACCCTAACAACAGACAGGTACCAGCAGAACCACCCTAACAACAGACAGGTACCAGCAGAACCCCCCTAACAACAGACAGGTACCAGCAGAACAAACCCTAACAACAGACAGGTACTAGCAGAACTACCCTAACAACAGACAGGTACCAGCAGAACCACCCTAACAACAGACAGGTACCAACAGAACCACCCTAACAACAGACAGGTACCAGCAGAACCATCCTAACAGACAGGTACTAGTAGAACCACCCTAACAACAGACAGGTACCAGCAGAACCACCCTAACAACAGACAGGTACCAGCAGAACCACCCTAACAACAGACAGGTACCAGCAGAACCATCCTAACAACAGACAGGTACCAGCAGAACCACCCTAACAACAGACAGGTACCAGCAGAACCATCCTAACAACAGATAGGTACCAGCAGAACCATCCTAACAACAGGCAGGTACCAGTAGAACCACCCTAACAACAGACAGGTACCAGCAGAACCACCTTAACAACAGACAGGTACCAGCAGAACCACCCTAACAACAGACAGGTACCAGAACCACCCTAACAACAGACAGGTACCAGAAGAACCACCCTAACAACAGACAGGTACCAGCAGAACCACCCTAACAACAGACAGGTACCAGAACCACCCTAACAACAGACAGGTACCAGCAGAACCACCCTAACAACAGACAGGTACCAGCAGAACCATCCTAACAACAGACAGGTACCAGCAGAACCACCCTAACAACAGATACAGTTTAACCGCGTATGTCTCTGGCCTTTAGGCGACTCCCTCCTGAAGCATTCTGGGATGCAGTTCACCACCAAAGACCGGGACCAGGACCAGTCCGAGAACAACTGCGCGGCATACTACCAGGGCGCCTGGTGGTACCGGAACTGCCACACCTCTAACCTGAACGGGCAGTACCTGAAGGGAGGCCATGCCTCCTACGCTGACGGGGTGGAGTGGTCCAGCTGGACCGGCTGGCAGTACTCGCTGCGCTTCACCGAGATGAAGATACGACCCAAACAAGGCTCCTGATTGGCTGAGGGTACGATACAACCCATACAAGATTCCTGATTGGCTGAGAGAAAGAAACGACCCAGACAAAGTTCCTGATTGGCTGAGAGGAAGACACAACCCAGACAAGGCTCCTGATTGGCTGAGAGAAAGATACGACCCAGACAAGACTCCTGATTGGCTGAGAGGAAGATACGACTCAAACAAGATTCCTGATTGGCTGAGAGGAAGATACGACCCAGACAAAGTTCCCGATTGGCTGAGAGGAAGATACGACTCAAACAAGACTCCTGATTGGCTGAGAGGACGATACAACCAATTATTACTTTTTATTATTATTTTAGGGTTGTTGTCTCAACCCTACAGAAACCTAAAAAAAACTCAAAAACATGGACACAAACTCATTCTGATTGGCTGAGAGGAAGATACGACCCAAACCTAAACAAGACTCCTGATTGGCTGAGAGGAAGATACGACCCAACACTAACCCTAAACTCTTTTATCCTCTTTTTCTCTATCAGCTGTTAATTTCATTTGTTGTTTTCCGTTGTTTAAATCTTCTGACTATATGATCTGTATTTATGAGTGTTTGTGCTTTTGTCTCTTCTGTTGAAGCACTTTGTAAACTATTGATTTAAAAGGTGCTAAACTAATAAAGTTACCAGCTGGCAACTTTAATCAGCGGTTACAGCTGTTAGTTACAGCATACCTGTACAACACTCCCATTTTCCTGGGTTTCTCCCATTATTTAGGCCTATCTCCCAGACCCCTCCCAGTTTGTTATTTCTTCCGGGAAACTCCCGTAATTTGCAGCATGGCCCAAACTCCTTTATCAATAATCAGACCAATATGTTGGTCTAATGTTGACCAGTTGCCAGATCTTGAATGAAACGCATCCTATTCACACAATCCACACACCATATACAATGTTCAACCCGTTAGTCACCTCAACCTGGCAACCTGTAACCCTCAACCTGGCAACGTATAACTCTAAACCTGGCAACCTATAACTCTAAACCTGGCAACCTATAACTCTAAACCTGGCAACCTATAACTCTAAACCTGGCAACCTATAACTCTAAACCTGGCAACCTATAACCCTCAACCTGACAACCTGTAACCCTCAACCTGGCAACGTATAACTCTAAACCTGGCAACCTATAACTCTAAACCTGGCAACCTATAACAGTTGATCTCTGAGCAAGCTTTGCGGAAAGTTGAGACCCGAAAGCGAGCCAATAAAAATGGCAGGTGAAGGCGGTGTTCCCAAAAAGAAATAGAAATATAGCTTGTGTGAAATTTCAACAGTGTTGGGCGCATCTTTCCGAGTCATATCGACAACCTCCAGGCTTTTTGTAAGGTCGCATTGATTTTAATGTAGCACACGGTGGGAAAAATGACATTACCCAGCACATTAAAACACAGCGGGTCTGACAGTACACTTAACCAAATGTTGGCAGGTATGGGGGGGGGGGCAGCTTCAGAAACTAAAAACAGTTTGTTTGTGTTTTATAAAGTGTGATAATTTGTTGTATATACACAACCGGTCAAAAGTTTGGGGTCACTTAGAAATGTCTATTACACTCCATTCCAGACAGAATACCAGCTGAGATCAGTTGCATTGTTTTATTAACCAGGGCAGCAGTTTTCAGATCACATTATGTACATATATATAAATATATATATATATATATATATATATATATATATATATATTTATACCATGGTCTGGGTGAATACTCGATTCTAATTGGCTGCAGGGTGTCCATAAAAAAGTGATATAGGACACCTACTAAAGGAGTTGCGGTGAAACTGTCTGTTTACCGTTCTAAATGAATGCGCTGCATTAAATCAAAAAGGAAATGTGGATTTATTATTTCCAACTCGTCCTCTGAACACCACAGGATCCTCTTCCTCTCTGGACTGACTTAGTTTGACAGAGAATAACGTTATCTCTCATCCCGTTCACTGTTCAGGTCGCTGTTTCAGGCTGTGCCGCTGCAGCCGACAGTAACGTTACACATCACGGAGCTAATTGTTGGTAAAAGTTGTTATATTGTTTTGGGGACAATGACATGGCTGATAGCTAGCTTGTCTTGTTGTTCAACATCCTGTCAGTTTATTTTTACTGACTGGCAACTGTACACAATGTTATTGACTTTGGATCTTGCTAGCATAACGTTAGCTTTCTGGCTCGTAGCTAAACTGAAGGGTTCTACGAGCTGAGCAGACTATGAATATCTCCGGTTGTTAAGGGAGGCAAGTCGTATCTAAGGTCCTTCCTAATTCCTGGGGGAGTCTACAACGTTTGCATTGCATAAGAACCTGATGGATGGGAATGATTGTTCCAGGTATTAGTCAAACCGTCAGGCGTAACCAGGGAAACTTTAGATTTTGATTGTAAAACTAATTAAAATATGAACTAATGTTTTAAAAATATGTTATTTGGCAAGTGACCATGGTATAAGCGGGTTAATGCCCTTCGAGGTGTCCATTGTCAGGTATTAATGGACTTCGGCGGAGGCAACCGTTCACCGGTTCACGCCTCGCCGTCGTCCATTAATACCTGACAATGGACACCTCGTCGGGCATTAACCCTTACATACATATATATATATATATATATATATATATATATATATATATATATATATATATATATATCGCGGGGGTAGCAGCTCCAGCAGGGGACCCCAAACTTCCCTTTCCCGAGCCACATTAACCAGCATATATACAGATTACATTATGTACATTATGTACATAATATAATCTGTGTGTATATATATTACATTATGTACATAATGTACATAATTCTAAAAGGGTTCTCGACTGTTGTAGAAAGAAGTGGCTGATCTTTAATGTCATATCTACATTAACCATTATCAGCAACCATTCATCCAATGCTCCAAAGGCCCATGCTGTTCACTAATCTGATATCATTTTAAAAGGCTCACTGAGAAAACATGGAGAACCCTTTTGGTATTATGTAATCACATAATATAATCTGAAAACTGCTGCCCTGATTAAAAACACAATGCAACTGATCTCAGCTGGTATTCTGTCTGGAATGGACATTTCTAAGTGACCCCAAACTTTTGACCGGTTGTGTGCATCTTAAAGAAATCCCTTATTTGTGTTCTGTTTCCAGCCGGTTGTGTCTGATCCATAACTTTTAATATTAAAGATGTCAGAGTTGATTTATTGAAGAGTCCCTCTGCTGCTGCTGTAACAATCAGATCAATGATCTCTGAGTGGATGATATCTGATGATGAAAGGGAAATGTTGGACTGAAGAGATGGATACAAGTATAAATCCTTCACACAGTTCAACAGATAGATATATATATATATATACTAAGAAGGCAAGGCAGCTCCCCACCAGACTCCATGTAAATAAACAGTGATTTTATCATGGTAAAACACACTTGGAAAATAGCAACAAAAATGCCAAAAACGTATATATTATATATTATTGTTGCATATCAAATATTATTCAAATATCATTGAATGTCATTTTTAGAAATTGATATTTAAGGACTACATGAGATTCTGTTGTTTCAGTCACTTTCAAAATAAAAGCTAAAATCTGTGAACGAGTGAATGAAGTTCTGAATGGGGAGATTTATTTTGTCTTTATTGTACAAAGGTTTTACGAACAAAATGTAAGATAACATAAGATCAGGAGACTTTATCGTCATTATATCACAACGAATATAACAAAATAGTGAAAAAGTGAGTGGAGTTCTGAATGGGGCGAATTTTGGTCTCTGTTTTGTACAGAAGTTCACTTACAGAGTAACATACACATAGACAACAGAATATAGGAACAATACAAGACACAAATACATTTACATCTTATAAATACATAATATAAAATATTTATATTTATATTATTTATACAGAAATTACACATAAAATCAATATCCAGTTTGAATCTTTGTTCCACAAGTTTAACCTTTAAATTGTTTTAAAAATACAATTTCTTTAAGCTTGTTATTGATACAATATTTATCAAAAAATATATTTTTCTTTACAAAACTTTATTAAAAAAAAAACATTAAATTCTAAAACATTTCAGACACAAAATAATTATCCAGAATAACAATAATATGACTTTAAATACAGTTGCGTTATTAACAAAAACTAATAATGTAAACAATGATATAAAATATAGAATAACTACATGATTTATTCTAAAAGTTCACCGCGCAGAGCGACAGCGTCTGAGAAACTATCCTGCTGGGGCGACGTGATGACGTCACCGATGACGGCGTGCTGAAGAAGCTTATGTATGACAGGAAACCTCCTCCTCCTGTGATTCGCGGGAAAAGTGAAAAATGGCGACGGTCGAAGTTTGAAGTTTAGCGCCACGAAAACAGAGACAGGAGACAGAGAGAGAGACAGACAGACAGAGAGAGAGACAGGCAGAGAGAGAGAGAGAGACAGACAGGCAGAGACACACAGAGACAGACAGGCAGACAGACAGACAGAGAGAGACAGGCAGAGAGAGAGAGAGAGAGAGAGAGAGAGAGAGAGAGAGAGAGAGAGAGAGAGAGAGAGAGAGAGACAGGCAGGCAGGCAGGCAGAGAGACGGAGATAACGGGGCAGAGACCCGGAGAGAGAGACAGTTAGCCCCGGACTGTGTCCCGGTGGAGTCCAACCTG
The DNA here is from genome assembly GCF_008315115.2 of Sander lucioperca. Classification (NCBI taxonomy): domain Eukaryota; kingdom Metazoa; phylum Chordata; class Actinopteri; order Perciformes; family Percidae; genus Sander; species Sander lucioperca. Next base: position 48,499,275 of record NC_050174.1, read on the forward strand.
TCTGTCGGAGGAGCACCCGCCTGTCTGTGGCTCGGAGGACAAGATCACCGGAGACAGGTGGACACGGACCGAGCCGGAGGACGTGCCGTTGAGGTAAGCCCTGTGTTTCCTGTGTTTTATCCCGGTTCTGCTGATCCAGAGCTCGGTAGGAGACTTAGTTTCTCTGCCCGGTGTCGTGTTGAGTTTGGGCATCCCTTCCGAACATGTCTCCCCCTCACAGGCTACTGCTGAGTCTCAGACAACATTAATAACACTAACTGTACAGTTAGAGACTGTAGATCATTTAACATCCAAACTGAGCCTGATCAAGGAGATTATACCGTTTATAAAGACTGCACTACTTTCTCTTAAAAGTCATTTCCGTTATGGATGCAAAACTCTGCACAACACCGGACAGAAACACGTTATTACAGCCGCGTTATCCCGCAGATAGGTGTGTGTGTGTGTGTGTGTGTGTGTGTGTGTGTGTCTCTCTCTGTGTGTGTGTGTGTGTGTGTGTGTGTGTGTGTGTGTGTGTGTGTGTGTGTGTGTGTGTGTCTCTCTCTGTGTGTGTGTGTGTGTGTGTGTGTGTGTGTCTCTGTGTGTGTGTGTGTGTGTGTGTGTGTGTGTCTGTCTCTGTGTGTGTGTGTGTGTGTGTGTGTGTGTGTCTCTCTCTGTGTGTGTGTGTGTGTGTGTGTGTGTGTGTGGTTCTGATGGAGGATGAACTGCGCATGCTCTGACATGTCAAAATCCCCCTGACAGTTCAGGAATGAATCACAGACACAACCTGTCTAACTGACAACCTATCTGCCTGCCCTTCTGCCTGTCTGTCTTTCTCTCTAACTGTCTGTCTGTCTGTCTGTCTGCCTGCCTGCCTGTCTGTGTAACTATCTCTGGTAGTGACAGTGAGAGAGAGTGAACTATATTCAGTGTTTCTCTATAACTGCCTGTCTGCCTGTCTGCCTGTCTGTCTGTCTGTGTAACCATCTCTGGTAGTAGTAGTGACAGTAAAGCTGCTGACACACCGACCAGACAGCAGGCGGCGCTAATCTGTATTGTCGCCCAAAAATGAAAACCGGCAGCTGATTGGACGAACGCGTCACGTGGGTCTGGCTTCTCCGGAAATTCACAGCCAGACTGTCATGGCGGCTCGTTCAGAATACGATCTCATGCTGTCCTAAAATAGTTCACCGAAACGTGTTTCTGAAAACATTTGAAGAGAGAAATAGGCCGTGCAGCTGCTGAATCTGTCTTCATCTCAGATCAACAAAGGTCAGTTTAGAAGATTTTACTCAGATTTTGAGAGGCTCTAGTCACGCTCATCCCGCTCCCCGTTTCCTGGTTAGCTCTCCACCAATCAGATGGCTCATTGAGTCTGACTGCCGGCAGTGCCGATTATACATCAGTCAAATCAGCCAAAATGAAGGCCGACGGCCCCTCGGACGGACGACGTCACAAACACACCGAACAGACTCGAGTCACCGACCTCGCCAGACTGTCAGACAGCTGATTATCAGCTCAGTGTGTCAGCGCCTTTAGAGAGAGAGAGAACTATATTCAGTGTTTCTCAACTGTCTGTCTGCCTGCCTGTCTGTCTCTCTGTCTGCCTGCCTGTCTGTCTGTCTGTCTGTCTGTCTGTCTGTCTGTCTGTCTGTCTGCCTGCCTGTCTGTGTAACTATCTCTGGTAGTGACAATGAGAGAGAGAGAACTATTCAGTGTTTCTCTCACATGACCGCCGTCATACCGTAACCGTTACACAGCTGTCATACCGTAACAGTTACACAGCTGTCATACCGTAACCGTTACACCGCTGTCATACCGTAACCGTTACACTGCTGTCATGCAATAACCGTTACACCGCTGTCATACCGTAACCGTTACACCGCTGTCATGCAATAACAGTTACACCGCCGTCATACCGTAACAGTTACACCGCCGTCATACCGTAACAG
>NC_050174.1:48513705-48518705 GCF_008315115.2 Sander lucioperca
AGCATACAGCTAACATGCAGCTAACTACCATACAGCTAACATACAGCTAACTACCATACAGCTAACATACAGCTAGCTACCATACAGCTAACATACAGCTAGCTACCATACAGCTAACATACAGCTAACTAGCATACAGCTAACCTGCAGCTACCTACCATACAGCTAAAATACAGCTAACATACAGCTAACTAGCATACAGCTAACTAAGATACAGCTAATGTAGTACCTTAATGTAGAGGTGTTAGTAGTACCTTAATGTAGAGGTGTTAGTAGTACCTTAATGTAGAGGTGTTAGTAGAGTACCTTAATGTAGAGGTGTTAGTAGAGTACCTTAATGTAGAGGTGTTAGTAGTACCTTAATGTAGAGGTGTTAGTAGTATCTTAATGTAGAGGTGTTAGTAGTACCTTAATGTAGAGGTGTTAGTAGAGTACCTTAATGTAGAGGTGTTAGTAGTACCTTAATGTAGAGGTGTTAGTAGTACCTTAATGTAGAGGTGTTAGTAGTACCTTAATGTAGAGGTGTTAGTAGAGTACCTTAATGTAGAGGTGTTAGTAGTACCTTAATGTAGAGGTGTTAGTAGAGTACCTTAATGTAGAGGTGTTAGTAGAGTACCTTAATGTAGAGGTGTTAGTAGAGTACCTTAATGTAGAGGTGTTAGTAGTACCTTAATGTAGAGGTGTTAGTAGTATCTTAATGTAGAGGTGTTAGTAGAGTACCTTAATGTAGAGGTGTTAGTAGAGTACCTTAATGTAGAGGTGTTAGTAGAGTACCTTAATGTAGAGGTGTTAGTAGTATCTTAATGTAGAGGTGTTAGTAGTACCTTAATGTAGAGGTGTTAGTAGAGTACCTTAATGTAGAGGTGTTAGTAGTACCTTAATGTAGAGGTGTTAGTAGTACCTTAATGTAGAGGTGTTAGTAGAGGACCTTAATGTAGAGGTGTTAGTAGAGTACCTTAATGTAGAGGTGTTAGTAGTACCTTAATGTAGAGGTGTTAGTAGTACCTTAATGTAGAGGTGTTAGTAGAGGACCTTAATGTAGAGGTGTTAGTAGTACCTTTAATGTGGCGGTGCGTTGACAGGAATTGTCTCTGACCCCTGACCTCTGTCTGTGTGTCGCCAGGAGGAGGGTGGGCAGCAGGAAGAGGAAGTTGCCTAGCAACAGCTACAGCCAGTGGGCCAATCGCAGCGAGGCGGGGGAGGAGCCTCCTGGGATGCTGGAGGACGCAGAAGAAGAGGCGTCAGACTCCTCCCACTTCCTGTCGGACCCGGCCCAGATCCCGTCTGACTCCTCCCTGTCCTCCATCTTCGGCGTGGGCGAGCGGTACCAGGTGCTGGCACGCCGCGTCACGCCGCAGGGGGCAGTGCAGTACCTGCTGGAGTGGGAGGGGCCAACGCCTTATTAGGACGCGTGATGTCACACAGTGATGTCACACAGTGATGTCACACAGGCACACATGTGACGCTGTGATTCCTCCTCTCTCTGGTCCAATCAGAGCTCAGCAACGTCAGCATGGTTTTAATGTTTTTAAAAAGGCTTCTCATTAACATTTCTAGTATATTATTTTATATAAAAGGTTTCTAAAAGTTATAAACATGGAAACACCAACAGTCTCCTGGTTCATCATGTGGGCTGAGAGGAGGAGGAGTCACAGCTGATCATCAGTCTGGAGAAACTAGTTAACTTAATACAGCCAAAGACACACACACACACACACACACACACACACACACACACACAGAGAGACACACACACACACACACACACACACACACACACACACACACAGAGAGACACACACACACACACACACACACACACACACAGAGAGACACACACACACACACAGAGAGACACACACACACACACACACACACACACAGAGAGACACACACACACACACACACAGAGACACACACACACACACACATACACACACACACACACACACACACAGAGACACACACACGCAGAGACACACACACACACACACACACACAGAGACACACACACACACACATACACACACACACACACACACACACACACACAGAGACACACACACGCAGAGACACACACACACACACACACACACACAGAGACACACACACGCAGAGACACACACACACACACACACACACACACACACAGACACACACAGAGACACACAGACCCCCCCCAGCCAGTAGTGTTATATGAATGTGTAGTATTATGGTCTGTATATTCTGCTCTGGCGTGTTAAACAGTCAGAGCGCCCCCCAGCTGTCAAACAGCACGCTGCACCTGCAACATATAGAAATATAAAGAAATATATAAATATTACAGCTGCAACTATAGCAACTATTATCCCCTGGATAGATGGATGACATCACTAAAGCCTTCTTCTGTGATTGGTGGGAAGTTAATGTGAGACTTCAGTCTGACCTCATCTCCCCCGCCCCCCCCCATCTGTAGTCAAAGATTAGGAAATACTAAAGTCCTAAACTAAGCCCCTCCCTCTTCATTCATCAGCTGACACTGACAGTCTGGTCCTGTAGCCCCGTCCAGACCTCGGAGCTCAGACACACCCATGTATCTATATCTATATCTATATAGATATAGATCTATCTATCTATCTATCTATATATAGATATAGATATATATAAGGTCATGGTGATCCCCAACCGACTGATGCAGGCCAACACCGTCTTAGTCAATGTCTATCACGTAATATACAAATTTAAGACTTTTATTCATGACAGGTAAAATGCGGAAACAAATCTGATTATTACATTAATATATTAATTAGTTAATTACACAAAATCCAAATCATAAGTAATCCGTCTAAAACAAGACATGAAAACGGTAAGTGGAGTTCCACGTTACAAATGTGGCTAAAATTGAGCACTTTTATCACTGTATCATAGTATTACATCATGTTCCCCCAGGGCTCGGTTTACACCTATCACCATTTCTAGCCACTGGGGGACCATAGGCATATATATATATATATATATATATATATATATATATATATATATAAATTAATCTAATTAATTACAGACTCTGTGATTAATTAATCAAAATTAATCGCATACATAATTAACGGTGCCTGAACCGATACTTTTTAAGAAAGTAAAAAAAGAAAAGAAAACAAAGGTACTAAACAATAGTTGGTGACATTAAAGAACGGCTTGTTTATTGCTAAGGCCATATGGTCAAAAATAAATGATTTAATAATAATGTATAACAATAACAATAACTTATTTCACTAGTAAATTACTGTTGAACGACAAAAACAACCACCTAGGACATTTACAATAACTTCAAATGCACCACGAAGCTGTAGTTTACCAGTTTCATTGAACGCACCGTCTGTGTTGTTTCTCCGACGGCAGCTGCAGATTGTTACATCCTGGTGTTGAGTCCCAGTCCTCTACAGTAAAACACAGTCACACTTTACACCGTTCAGAGTTAGCTGTCAGCATTGGAACCGTGTTTAATCCAGCCACTAGCTAGTGGTAGGCTAATGTTAGCTGCTGTTGAGTATAGTGTTAACTAGCTAGCGGTAGGCTAATGTTAGCTGCTGTTGAGTATAGTGTTAACTAGCTAGCGGTAGGCTAACGTTAGCTGCTGTCGAGTATAGTGTTAACTAGCTAGCGGTAGGCTAACGTTAGCTGCTGTTGAGTATAGTGTTAACTAGCTAGCGGTAGTGTTAACTAGCTAGCGGTAGGCTAACGTTAGCTGCTGTTGAGTATAGTGTTAACTAGCGTCACATGCAGCGGTGTTTGTGTTTCCTGTATCGTCTTCAGAGCATCAGAGAGAAGAGCAGACATATCAGTGGCTCCAGATTTCGGTAGCCAGGGTTGGCAGGAAGAAGATTTTCACAGTAAATGTTCCAGTTAATGATCCAGGCAGCACATTCTCGTCTCCCTCCTTCATTTTACAGTCCAATGGTGGCTAGAACAGATCCGGGTCAAACCTCAATATGGAATAGATTAATCTACGTTAATCTGCGTTATTTTTTTTAACGCGTTATTTTTTCTCAGATTAATTAATCGAAATTAACGCGTTATTTTGACAGCTCTAATATATATATTACCCCTCCACTGACCAACCTGAAACTGTTAAAGAAACATTTTCTGTTTTCATTCATCATTTCATCTTTATAATTAATATTCATAATAATTCATCATTCATGTTTTCATGACCAGAAAACGTCAACAGACGCAGAAAGAAAAGCCCAGAACGTGTTAACGGCCCGAAGCTCTTCCTCCCTGCTGCTGAGGCTCACATTAACTTCCTCTCACTTCACTTTTCTGTCTCCTCTTTCTTGCACTATTGTCCCGTTCAGTCTATCTATGCAAACATCATCGGCCAATCAGCACGCAGACACAAACATCATCGGCCAATCAGCACGCAGACACAAACATCATCGGCCAATCAGCACGCAGACACAAACATCATCGGCCAATCAGCACGCAGACACAAACAGATAGTCAGCCGAGCCACAGGTGTCTTCATATTCTGCCTTTTAGGGTTGTTGTGGTTTTAAAATTCTTTTATTTGACTTGTATTTAGTTTAAACTGCGTGTGCAGACTGCGAGTGTCCTCTACCATGTTTAAAAGAAACTAAAATAATAAAATGTATAAATGTTCAAATGTTCCATGTTAATGACATCACAGTTAGCTTGAAGCTAACCCAGCCCATTGGTTTGAATGAGGAATGCTAAGAGTGCTAACTGTCTCAAAGACGTTAAACTTTCACTCTGTCACTTTAAACCTCCTTGCTGCCATGGTAACCACGCTCCCCTCCCATTGGCCTGTTGCTGACGGTTGTTTTGATGATGTCACTGTTTGTTTGCCTTTTTTCTGTTTAGCTGAACCAATCAGCTGCCAGCTTTCTCTGGAATAAAAAAAAAAAACTGTTCAACCTGTGTGTGTGTGTGTGTGTCAGTGAGAGTGTGTGTGTGTGTGTGTCAGTGAGAGTGTGTGTGTCAGTGAGAGTGTGTGTGTCAGT
>NC_050174.1:48521205-48523705 GCF_008315115.2 Sander lucioperca
TAACGCCCTGATACCCCGATCTCTCTAACGCCCTGATACCCTGATCTACCTAACGCCCTGATACCCTGATCTCTCTAACGCCCTGATACCCCGATCTACCTAACGCTCTGATACCCCGATCTCTCTGATACCCCGATCTACCTAACGCCCTGATACCCCGATCTCTCTAACGCCCTGATACCCCGATCTCTCTAACGCCCTGATACCCCGATCTCTCTAACGCCCTGATAACCCGATCTCTCTAACGCCCTGATACCCTGATCTACCTAACGCCCTGATACCCTGATATCTCTAACGCCCTGATACCCTGATCTCTCTAACGCCCTGATACCCCGATCTCTCTAACGCCCTGATACCCCGATCTACCTAACGCTCTGATACCCCGATCTCTCTGATACCCCGATCTACCTAACGCCCTGATACCCCGATCTCTCTAACGCCCTGATACCCCGATCTCTCTAACGCCCTGATACCCCGATCTCTCTAACGCCCTGATACCCCGATCTCTCTAACGCCCTGATACCCCGAGCTCTCTAATGCCCTGATACCCCGAGCTCTCTAACGCCCTGATACCCCGATCTACCTAACGCTCTGATACCCCGATCTACCTGATACCCTGATCTCTCTAACGCCCTGATACCCTGATCTCTCTAACGCCCTGATACCCCGATCTCTCTAACGCCCTGATACCCCGATCTCTCTAACGCCCTGATACCCCGATCTACCTAACGCTCTGATACCCCGATCTCTCTGATACCCTGATCTCTCTAACGCCCTGATACCCTGATCTCTCTAACGCCCTGATACCCTGATCTCTCTAACGCCCTGATACCCTGATCTCTCTAACGCCCTGATACCCTGATCTCTCTAACGCCCTGATACCCTGATCTACCTAACGCCCTGATACCCCGATCTCTCTAACGCCCTGATACCCCGATCTCTCTAACGCCCTGATACCCTGATCTCTGTAACGCCCTGATACCTGTAGTAACTGCTTCAGTAACCGTGGTTACCCTCCGTGTAAACGCCTTGATAGCGTGGTTAGAACCAGTTATAACCTCAATAATATAATGTATTAATATAATAAACGGGACCATTGGAACCAGTTATAACCGGTTAACAGACCCAGAGAACTGCGTCAGTAACGGGGGGATTCCTGCACTAACCTGAACCGGGCTCTGATTGGTTGAAGTGTCTGCGCATGCTTCAACTGCCCAAAAACAGCGTTACCGGAATCAGCGGCCATCGGCAGCAAAGAGCCTGCTGTCCGTCTGTTTTACTCCTCTAGGACTCCTCTAGGACAACTCAGCCAAAACAAGTTTCCTTTTTATTTTTAAAGAACTATACAAAAGAAAAGCAACTATTTTATGTTTAATGTATTCTGACTTATTCAAAAGACAGAGCTAGTTCCTCTCTTTTTCTTTTAAAGGATACCATTTTTGTAAGAGCTACACTGAAGTTGGCAGTTTGATAAATGCAACTTATTTCAATTGATATTCTGTGATATTTAAATCTTCATGTGCTAAAAATGCACATAAGTTCCTGTAGATGGCAATACTCATTCTCCTTTTTTTGTCAAATAAATGAAAAGCTTGTTGAAATCATCATGTCTTCCCTCTCGCTGTATCAACATCTCAGCCAGCTCTCCTCAGAGACGGTCCCAATAATGGGCTTAAAGTCAGATTCAGTTTGTGCATGATTACATGATATAACTATTTTTAATACTGTATCCTACATTGTGGATAATTAAGCTATATATCATATGCTGAAGTATATTTCTGGAGTGTTAAGATTAAAAGAAAAAATAACAACAAGAATCGTACAGAACCGAAAACCGCGACCCTAAAACCGTGATACGAACCAAACCGTGGGTTTTGTGAACCGTGCCACCCCGTCAGTCGTCTGGCAGAAACACCGTGCTGTCCTACGCTGAGACAAGAGTGTATGAATGAAACATGAAGTTGTTACATTTTACTAATTTAGTTTCTGTGTGATGTTGACATTGGTCAACAGGAAGAAAAGGTGTTGTGTGTTGGCAGAGCGCCCCCTACTGTACGGGGGGGTTAGGGTAACCTAACCGCTCAGGTATACGGGCAGAACCCAGGTATTCACCAACAGTGTTGGGCAAGTTACTTCCAAAATGTAATACATTATTGATTACTAGTTACTGCCATTTGAGAGTAATTAGTTATATTATAATATTACTGTCTCTGAATTGTAATGCTTTACACTAATTTTGCGTTACTTTTGAGATACTTTCACCAAAATAAAGCGAGTGGCAGGTAGCTTGTGAATTTCACCGCGGGATCAACAAAGTCTCCTCTTTATCCACTATATAGATCATCATTTATTCATATTATTTTGTATTATTAATCTGAATCTGCAAAGTAACTAAAGCTATAAAATAAATAGTTAAGTAAAACATACATTAGGCTACTTGACTCTGAATTGTGGTGGACTAGAAGTAGCCTAATAAGTAGGAGGAACTGGACATACTCAA
>NC_050174.1:48528705-48533705 GCF_008315115.2 Sander lucioperca
CACAGACACACACCTCCCAGCTGCAGTAGTTGAGCTTTATACCAGTCTCTATCATTACTACTAGTACTCCACTGGATGGTTTTATACCAGTCGCTATCATTACTACTAGTACTCCACTGGATGGTTTTGTACCAGTCTCTATCATTACTACTAGTACTCCACTGGATGGTTTTATACCAGTCTCTATCATTACTACTAGTACTCCACTGGATGGTTTTATACCAGTCTCTATCATTACTACTAGTACTCCACTGGATGGTTTTATACCAGTCTCTATCATTACTACTAGTACTCCACTGGATGGTTTTATACCAGTCTCTATCATTACTACTAGTACTCCACTGGATGGTTTTATACCAGTCTCTATCATTACTACTAGTACTCCACTGGATGGTTTTATACCAGTCTCTATCATTACTACTAGTACTCCACTGGATGGTTTTATACCAGTCTCTATCATTACTACCAGTACTCCACTGGATGGTTTTATACCAGTCTCTATCATTACTACTAGTACTCCACTGGATGGTTTTATACCAGTCTCTATCATTACTACAAGTACTCCACTGGATGGTTTTATACCAGTCTCTAACATTACTACTAGTACTCCACTGGATGGTTTTATACCAGTCTCTATCATTACTACTAGTACTCCACTGGATGGCTTTATACCAGTCTCTATCATTACTACTAGTACTCCACTGGATGGTTTTATACCAGTCTCTATCATTACTACTAGTACTCCACTGGATGGTTTTATACCAGTCTCTAACATTACTACTAGTACTCCACTGGATGGTTTTATACCAGTCTCTAACATTACTACTAGTACTCCACTGGATGGTTTTATACCAGTCTCTATCATTACTACTAGTACTCCACTGGATGGTTTTATACCAGTCTCTAACATTACTACTAGTACTCCACTGGATGGTTTTATACCAGTCTCTATCATTACTGCTAGTACTCCACTGGATGGTTTTATACCAGTCTCTATCATTACTACTAGTACTCCACTGGATGGTTTTATACCAGTCTCTATCATTACTACTAGTACTCCACTGGATGGTTTTATACCAGTCTCTAACATTACTACCAGTACTCCACTGGATGGTTTTATACCAGTCTCTATCATTACTACTAGTACTCCACTGGATGGTTTTATACCAGTCTCTATCATTACTACTAGTACTCCACTGGATGGTTTTATACCAGTCTCTATCATTACTACTAGTACTCCACTAGATGGTGGTTACTGAAACACAGCTGTAAAACCACATGAAGAGGAGGAAGAAGCCGTTGACCTAGAATCTGATGCATTTACAGATACACATCACTTTGCATTTATTTGTGCATTGTGTTTTATGAGACTGTTGTAGCACCGTACGTATTGTCCAAAGAACCGATACAGTATGGTATCGTGATAAACTACTAATGAAGTAGCTGCAGTGGTCCCAATGGAATTACTTAGATTTGTTATGGTGACATTAGCTGATCAGTTAGCTAGCAGCTAAAACAACAACATCACAATATTAGGACATGTTTGGGGGGGGGAAACTGTTCTAATATATAACATAGGTTTTGTCTTTTTTAGACATTTTATTGCAGAAATGAAGTTTACTCCCACCTTTTTATATTGTGGCCTTCTCAAACACTATTTACCCCAAGTGGCAGCAAAAGGTACCTGCTTTACATTCATTCAAGATGGCCGAGGTGGTGTTGGTGTGAGCACTTGCTGAAGACTCAGTTTGCATCATAAATTAGTAATTCTTGGCCTTCAAGACCCAATCATCTGTTTTTTGATCCTATTCATTTCATACTGTTACTTTTTCGCTTCTTGACGGACTTATTTGTTATATCAAAGTCTCGGTTTTTTCTCATTTTTTGTTTGGCGTCCTGATCCTTTTGTCCCTTGCCATGGACAAACCACCTGTCTCCAACAACAGTATCTGGGACGCAATACAACAACTGAAGTCGGATATGGTGCTACATTTCGACTCAAAAATGGACAAGATTCAAACGAACTTAAATGCAATACATTGTTTTCTTTCAACACTTGGAGAGCAAGTTTCGGAGCTTGAACACAGAGTTGGCTCAAACGAGGATAATATCTCAGATCTGGGAAATCGCATAAAATCACTGGGGAAGGATAACTCCTACCTGAAAGACAAAGTGGAGGAAGCAGAGAATAGAAGTCGGGCCTCTAACCTGCGCTTCTTGCATGTCCCCGAACAAGCCGAAGGCCATGACACGGTGGGCTTCATCAATCAGCTAATACTGCTGCTCCTTGGTAAAGAAAAGTTTCCAACTCCGCTAATCATTGAACTGGCACACCGTTCTCCCACAGTGCGCCGACCGGAGTCAAGAGCCTCTCCAAGGCCAATTCTGGTCAAATTCCTTAATTTTCAGGATAAACTGAAGATCCTTCGACTCGCACGGGAGAAAAAGGATCTCATGTTCAAGGGTGATCTAGTCCATATCTATCCGGATTTCAGTGCCGGGCTACTCCAGAAACGCCGGCTGTTTGATCCAATTAAAAAAAGCTCAAAGATATGGATATAAAAATATTCCTTACTATATCCTGCCAAGCTAAGAGTGATTACTGACGGCAACCCAGCACTGTTTCGCTGCCCTGATGAGGCAATGGAATTCCTCTGGAATATCCATATGAAGTCTCCATAATTTCTTGGGTGATATATTGTCTCTTATTCTTCTCCCAAGATCTTTTTCATTTGTTCTGTCACGGACTATTATGATGGCACAGCATGCATTTGAATTACCGGGACTTATAAATGATTTCTGAAAAGAATATGCGGCTTGTTGTTGACTTCAGCTCATGCTGTGTGCATTTTTGTTTGCCATAAATTAAATTGTGACGTAAAACATCAGGACATACTCTGTCGTACAGTCACGCTGTGAATTTCGTGACAGTTGATAATTTCAAATGGTTAATTCTGTAGTATAATAGGAATTTAGGCCTAATTTAATGAGAAGGGAATGGTAATGGTAATGATTATTTTGTTTTTTATTTGTTCCTCTCCTTGTTGTGGCCACAGTATTTAAATTGTTCTATAACTGATATATGCACAATTATAGTAAAACGTTTCCACCTATAGGGTACTTTCAGTTTGATATTACGTTCACATTACCCCTTCTAAAATTGCAGACTGAACGTTTTTGTTTTGTTTAGCTAGCTTGTATAATGTGTTTTGCTTGTTTTTTGTGTATGAGTGTATGTGTGTCTATGTGTGTGTGTGTCTGTATGGCTCCCTTGCAAACTGGTCCTTGCCCTCTGCCCCTCTCTTTACTATATACTTGTAACAGATCCTAACGATGCATTCTACTGTTTTATTGCCATGTCAGGGCAATGAGTACTGCTAAAGGTTTATATGTTATCCATCTGAACATTAGGAGTCTTCCATCTAAGATTGATCTTTTAAGAGCTTGGCTTGTTTATAACAAACCTAGTGTGATTACAATTTCAGAGACGTGGTTGAATAGCAATATTTCAGATAATGAGATGAAACTTGATAATTATGTCTTGTACAGAGCTGATAGAGGCTCCAGAGAAGGAGGAGTGGCTACATATGTTTCTTCAAATTTGACCTCTGAGCTTGTTATCCCTAATGAAAACCCAAAGTATTTTGAATGTCTCTTTATTAAAATAATTTTTCATGATAACAAACAGTTGACTATAGGTAATATTTATAGACCTCCAAATATTTCTTCAGGATCTACAAAATGTATTCTGTCTACCATTAACTCTTTAGGTCGCCAGAATGAGCTTTTAATCGTTCTTCCCTTAATGACAGGAACCTAGTTGGTAGTATTAATTTGACTCAACTTATAAATGAGCCTACTAGAGTTGATCGCAAGTCCAAGTCTCTGCTAGACTGGATTCTTGTCACCCACCCTGACAGAATCCTAAAATCAGGGGTGTTACCAGATTGTCTCAGTGACCACTCCATTATTTTTTGTGTTTGGAAAATTAAGGTACCTTGTCTTCCACCCAGATGCATTAGGGTAAGACAATTTAGAAATTTTAATAGTGAGCGTTTTATTCAAGATTTAATTTCCATAAAATTGGACAGGTTTCAGTTAATGCCATGTGTTGAAGATGCTTGGAACTTGTTTTATACTGAGCTAAATTATGTCATTAATAGACATGCTCCTTGGAAATTAATTAAGGTAAAAGGTAGACACTTACCATGGATTAAGGCCTGGGAAATATATCACTTATCAAAGGACTCTGAAGACTTGATTTCATACGGAATACATGTACAACCAAAACTAGAAATGCTAAATCTAAGTACTATAAAGACTGTTTAAATAATGATTTTAATAACCCCAAACAGTTTTGGAATAAAATTAACAGTCTACCTAACAAACCCACTAAAAACTAATTTTCTCATATTAGACTCAATAATGATAATCTCACTGATTCTTCTACAATTGCCAATGCTTTTAGACATTACTTTTCTTCCATCAGCAGCCCAAAGCTCTCTGATTTTCCCTATCCTGAAATCTTACCACATAACCCTATATGTCATAGTTCCTTCTCCTTCAGCAGAATTCATCCGGCTGATGTCTAGCAGGTTATTTATGGATTGCGTTCAGGTAGTGGTGCTGGCCCAGATAGTTTGGAGATTAAGTTTATTAAAACTGCCTCTCATGTTCTTGCTTATCCTATATCTGACTTGTTTAACCTTTCCGTATCCACCTGCACAATTCCATCAATCTGGAAATGTGCCAAAGTTACCCTTTTACATAAAGGTGGCGACTCCTCTGACCTCAATAATTACAGACCCATTTCCATCATTAATAGCATAGCAAAGGTGTTTGAAAAGCTCATTTTTAATCAAATATCTCAATATGTCAATGACGTTCATATCCTATCTCCACACCAATCTGGATTCAGACCTAATTTTTCTACAACCACTGCTCTTATGAATCTCACCAATGATATATTCTCTTCTTTAGATAATAACATGCCTACTGGT
>NC_050174.1:48538705-48558705 GCF_008315115.2 Sander lucioperca
TTCGCTCCTAGTCTCTCTGGGTCCGACTCTCTCTAGGTCTGACTCTCTCTAGGTCTGACTCTCTCTGGGTCTGACTCTCTCTAGGTCTGACTCTCTCTAGGTCTGACTCTCTCTGGGTCTGACTCTCTCTAGGTCTGACTCTGGGTCTGACTCTCTCTGGGTCCGACTCTCTAGGTCTGACTCTCTGGGTCTGACTCTCTCTGGGTCCGACTCTCTCTAGGTCTGACTCTCTCTGGGTCTGACTCTCTCTGGGTCCGACTCTCTCTGGGTCTGACTCTCTCTGGGTCTGACTCCCTCTAGGTCTGATTCTCTCTCTGGGTCTGACTCCCTCTGGGTCTGACTCTCTCTGGGTCTGACTCTCTCTAGGTCTGACTCTCTGGGTCTGACTCTCTCTGGGTCTGACTCTCTCTAGGTCTGACTCTCTGGGTCTGACTCTCTCTGGGTCTGACTCTCTCTAGGTCTGACTCTCTCTGGGTCTGACTCTCTCTAGGTCTGACTCTCTGGGTCTGACTCTCCCTCTGGGTCTGACTGTCTCTGGGTCTGACTCTCTCTAGGTCCAACTCTCTCTGGGTCTGACTCTCTCTGGGTCTGACTCTCTCTCTGGGTCTGACTCTCTCTCTGGGTCTGACTCTCTCTGGGTCTGACTCTTTCTCTGGGTCTGACTCTCTCTGGGTCTGACTCCCTCTGGGTCTGACTCTCTCTGGGTCTGACTCTCTCTAGGTCCGACTCCCTCTAGGTCTGATTCTCTCTCTGGGTCTGACTCCCTCTGGGTCTGACTCTCTCTGGGTCTGACTCTCTCTCTGGGTCTGACTCTCTCTCTGGGTCTGACTCTCTCTGGGTCTGACTCTCTCTCTGGGTCTGACTCTCTCTCTGGGTCTGACTCCCTCTGGGTCTGACTCTTTCTCTGGGTCTGACTCTCTCTGGGTCTGACTCCCTCTAGGTCTGATTCTCTCTCTGGGTCTGACTCCCTCTGGGTCTGACTCCCTCTGGGTCTGACTCTCTCTCTGGGTCTGACTCTCTCTGGGTCTGACTCTCTCTGGGTCTGACTCTCTCTCTGGGTCTGACTCTCCCTCTGGGTCTGACTCTCTCTCTGGGTCTGACTCTCCCTCTGGGTCTGACTCTCTCTGGGTCTGACTCTCTCTCTCTGGGTCTGACTCTCTCTCTGGGTCTGACTCTCTCTCTGGGTCTGACTCCCTGTGGGTCTGACTCTCTCTCTGGGTCTGACTCTCTCTCTCTGGGTCTGACTTTCTCTCTGGGTCTGACTCCCTCTAGGTCTGACTTTTTCTCTGGGTCTGACTCCCTGATTTCTAGGGCCCACAAGGGCCCCCAAAAGGGAAGGATCCCAGCTGTCCACTTCGTGGAAAATGGTCCCATGTTAAGGTACTGGGATTGTACAACTTTTCTCTCAGAGTTGTAAAGGGAGACTGAAGAGGAGATTATAGTCTCACTGCAGGGGAGGGGTCGACAAAGCAACAAAAATTGTGTAAAAAAATCTCGAAGAAAATGCAAAAAAAGTCAAAAACGGGACAAAAAACTCAATAAAAGCGACATTTTACATTTTTTTTATTAAAAGAAAAAAATGTCTTTTTATCACCTTAACTCAGTAGTTTTGGTGTCTAAACCAATCCTAACGTTAACCACGCGTTTAAAACCGCTATCGTCACCTCCTCTGGTCTAGATATCAGGACAGATTTCCTGCCAGCACTAGGGGGCGCTGACTTATGAAACGCTCCTGGGGGTCGGATTAGAGGGGGGGGACAAACCACCCATATCCTCGGAGGGTTTGAAGGGCGGGGTTTAATATGGTCTTTGGTTTGATGATGTCACAGTGATGTCACTCTGAGAGGAGAGAGGAAAGGAAGTGCAGCCTCACTGCAGGGGAGGGGCCGCTGCTGACAGAGAGAGAGAGCGCTGGAGCGGTGTAGCATCGTTAGCAGCAAGCTAACAGACAGACAGACAGACAGACAGACAGACAGACAGACAGACAGAGACTTCAGCTGTTCTCCCAAACAGCATCAGGATCAGCAGGTTCTCCATCTTTTCTCCACTCTCTCTCCTGCTGAAGGAGAACATGGATCCTTAACCTCTCCTCCTTTTCCTCCTCCTCTCCTCCTCTTAGGATGCTCTGTGAGTATCTGCACCAATTCTCTGCATGCATGAACCAGCCTTTGTCCTCTGAAGAGATAGACGGGCTGCAGTGTGTGTGTGTGTGTGTGTGTGTGTGTGTGTGTGTGTGTGTGTGTGTGTGTGTGTGTGTGTGTGTGTGTTGGGGGGATTAGCGTCTTCTTCTACCTGATTTGCATGACTATACACGCTGCGTCTCTGTCTGTGTGAGCGTGTGTGTGTGTGTGTGTGTGTGTCTCTGTGTTAGCCTGTCTTTAGTCTGCACACAACTAGCCTGCTATGTTAGCATGTGGCTAGGCTAGACACACGCTGTTAGCCAACATGTTCAGCTAAACAAGGTTCACAATGGCAGACACACACACACACACACACACACACACACACACACACATGCAATTAACGCTGTAAGCTGCTTGTTAAGATAATGACAAGAGCTAACGGAGGGACAACATCATCCTCCATGTCAGGAGGGTGTGTGTGTGTGTGTGTGTGTGTGTCAGAGGTTAGAAGTCACAGCTGACTGGTTGTTGTGTTTTTATAATCAGATGGTTTCATTTGACAGAAAATGTTCATGTTTAGATATTTTTATTGATTAAATTAAACCTTTGCATTTGTGTCTACGTGACTGATGCCTACCATGAAAGACCAAAGGCTGACACCATCTCACATCTAAAGATAATCTGTCAGAATGGCTCTGAGGTTTCAGTCTCAGACTAGAAGATTTTACCACCAAGACTTCAAAGTTAGGATATCAAACACGTTAGTTTTTGTCTGAACATCCAGACATTGGACATTCAATTTTATTTATAGTATCAAATCATAACACGAGTTATCTCGAGCCACTTTACAGATAGAGTAGGTCTAGACCACACTCTATAATTTACAAAGACCCAACAATTCCAGTGATTCCCCCAAGAGCAAGCATTAGCAGTAGCTATAGCGACAGTGGTGAGGAAAAACTCCTTTTAGGGAGAAACCTGGGACAGATCCAGACTCTTGGTAGGCGGTGTCTGACGGTGCTGGTTGGGGGGTGATGAACAGTGGCAATAATACTCACAATAAAGATAATGGAACAGAGACTACAAATGGTAGTCGTAGTAGTTCATGGCGTAGCAGGGCACTGCAGGGTAGGGCTGCACGATATTTAGTTTCATCGTCTACATCGCGATGTGAGCATGTGCTATAGTCACATCGCAGGATGTTGCGATGTTGACGTTACAACTTCTTTGTTGCTTAATAAAAAAGTAAACTTCCACCTTTCTCCTTTTCCATGATTGCTACTGGCCTTCCCCTTTAAGACAGGTGGTCACGTGACGTAACGTTAGTCTGACGGGGTTTGTTAGGGGAAGTGAGGCTCTCTGTGTGTAGAAAAGTACCATAAGTGGCAGCTGCTGCTGACACAGTGATGCACATGCTTGTCCATGGGTGGTGAAGCAACAGTAGTCTCTGCAAAGACAAACTAAATCACCTGATTAATAATCATCACGACATCTCCCGGCCATTTCTCACCACAGAAAGCTGGTACCAGCCAGGCTAAAGCTAACATAGTTAGTCTAAAGACACAAAGCGTCTGTCCCAGCTAACGTTATGGTTCAGAGCTGCCACGCTGGAAACGTAACACTAATCTCCAACAGCAGTCTGTGTCTGATATAACCTCATTTCCACTGATGTAAGTGTTCTTGGACACACAGTTTGTTGCAAGAGTGTGACATGCAGGCTCTGCATGCACAGCAAACCACCAATCAGGATCAATTTAATTAATTAATTTATCAAACAACCAAAGCAGGCCCCGCTAGTTGACCACAACCTGAAATTTAGAGGAAGCAACATGCATGCATTATTAATATCACTGACTTCAGCCTGGATTGATATTATATGAATACTATGGTGTCATGTCAGTCACCCAGTGTATTTCTTCCTAAGTTCCCTCTCCTAAATCTCTTCAGAAGAGGAGTCACAGATCCTACTGGCTCTGGTTTTTATAAAGCATTAAAGTTCAACAAAGACTGGTTCACATAACAACATTTCCTTTTTCATTTTTATTTTCTTTGTAGATGCTCTCCCCTACAAAATCACCCCAGTAGAGAATATCGCAATGTAAGTTTTTTCCAATATCGTGCAGACCTACTGCAGGGTACTGCAGGGTACAGCAGGACGTAACAGGGCACAGCAGGGCGTTACAGGGTGTAGCAGGGCACTGCAGGGCGTAGCAGGACGTAACAGAGCACAGCAGGGCGTTACAGGGCACAGCAGGGCGTTACAGGGTGTAGCAGGGCACTACAGGGCACTGCAGGGCGTAGCAGGACGTAACAGAGCACAGCAGGGCGTTACAGGGCACAGCAGGGCGTTACAGGGTGTAGCAGGGCACAGCAGGGCGTAGCAGGACGTAACAGAGCACAGCAGGGCGTTACAGGGTGTAGCAGGGCACTGCAGGGTGTAGCAGGGTACTGCAGGGCATAGCAGGGCACAGCAGGATGTAGCAGGGCACAGCAGGGCGTAGCAGGGTACTGCAGGGCGTAGCAGGATGTAACAGAGCACAGCAGGGCGTTACAGGGTGTAGCAGGGCGTAGCAGGGCGTAGCAGGGCGTAGCAGGACGTTACAGGGCATAGCAGGGCATCAGGACATGTGTCTGCGACAGTGGAGTCACTTGGAAAGTCGTCTGGTGGGTATAATGTGAACAACAATCTCTGAAACTGGTCCAGTATTAAACCAGAACCAAGCTGTAATGTAACCCTACAGGACTAATGTTCAGCAGCTGTTAGAGTCACTAAAAGTTCTGTTGTTGCTGCTGACAGACTCAGATTATTATTCTAAGAGTCTGACAACATTATGGGATGGATCCCTACAGAGATAGACCTTTTAGTTAAAGAGTACGATCCTTTTAGTTTAACATCAAATAGCCCCGAAATCACCATCACCAAACTACACCAGACTCCATGTAAATAATCAGGACTTTTATCTTCGTAAAACACACTTCAAAGTGGATAAATAAAAAATAAGAAAGCAAAAACAAATAAGGTCCAGAAAAGCTCAAAAGATGTCAAGTATTGTGCCAAAAACATCAGGAAAGCGTCAAGAAAAGTCGACTAAAGCGAGAAAAAATGTCCTGACTTTTTTCTCAAAATATTCCAGCTATTTTCTCCTCTCTACATGCTCATGTACTCTATGCATTTTGAAGATTATGTAACGACTGTTGGTACCGTGTACGGCTGCCTCCTCTGAGCCGGGCTTCCACCAAACATCTTTTCAAGTGACTCCACTGTCTTAGACATCAATCTAATGTCAGCGCTGCGGAGGAAGGTCTGGCTAGTCCACACAGCATTCCTGGATGGGAGGACAATGTGCTCTGGTTTATTGGCATTTCTTTAAACCAATCACAATCATCGTGGGCGGGGCTAAGCTCCGGACGGAGCCACGGTGCCTCTGCTAAATAGTCTCAGGAAGGAACTTGTTTTGGTGGAACATGTGGACGTTCAAAAGTAGTTTTAGTCGTGCAACAGAAAACTCCGATTGGACAGATAGTCTAGCTAGCTGTCTGGATTTACCCTGCAGAGATCTGAGGAGCAGTTAACCATAGTCCTCACAAATCCACCAGAGGTTAGAACGCCAACACAGAGACACAGGAAGGAGACGGACATCTGGCTGAAATGAGGGACATCCAGCTGTACCTCTGGTGGCAGCAGAACAATCCCGTAAATGAAATGTTGTCGATATAGACTATACTCGACTTCGTCCATGTAGTCCCTCTTGGCATTGATGGACTTCTGGAGGTCATATCTGGCTGATTGTTAGGCATCAGGATCTCTGAGTTGAAGGCAGTGGTCCACACTTTGAGTTTAGCGCAAATCTTCCGGCCGATCCTGTTAGGGGTTTCAGCGGTTGGTGGATTTGGAACAACATTGGTGATGCACTAATTTATACAGCAAATTACAGAAATCATTGATGTTGATCAGCCAGTCAGTTGTCTCTGGGTTGGGTTTCTTTTGTTTCTTTTCTGATACCTCCTCTATAGTCTCGCATTGCCAGCCCTCGCCAGCCAGCGCTATGGAGAAAGGTCCGGAAACACTTAGACAACATCAGGTCATTCATAGGTCACAGGTCAGGGTACGAGAATATTCGTCTCTAATAACCAAACCTGTTCATGTGTAATTATGTTAGTCTCTTTACAGATTTAAGGAATCTAAACAGCTGTATGATGAGGAAGTTTTTTGTCTCAGGACTGTCTCCTTTTGGAGGTCGGTGGGCCAGCCACCCTTTAGCATACTTCCCAGAGAGAGAGAGAGAGAGGCTGAACTAGGCTTTAGTATCTGTGTTTAGGCAACTGCAATATCTTTGTGTACACTAAAGGTTCAGCTAAACACAACGCCTCCAGCAGGAGTTTAAATACACCTTCAGAGAGCTGGGACGGCACTGCACAATAACCCATCTTGGTTATACTGTACTGCCTGCTTGTCTTCTCAGTTGAGTGTTCATTAAATGCTCCTGTGTAATTCATCCAGGTCTCCCGAACCTTCTTCACATATGTGAAATGAGTTCAAGTTTTTCCTTAACACTGGCTTACCAGTGTATCTCTGTGTGTACTTCATCCACAGCAATCCCACCAATCAGTCCCAAAACCTCCCAGTTAGAGAGGAAATGATCTAACATATTCTTATAAACCTCCCAGTTAGAGAGGAAATGATCTAACATATTCTTATAAAACCTCCCAGTTAGAGAGGAGATGATCTAACATATTCTTATAAAACCTCCCAGTTAGAGAGGAGATGATCTAACATATTCTTTATAAAACCTCCCAGTTAGAGAGGAAATGATCTAACATATTCTTTATAAAACCTCCCAGTTAGAGAGGAAATGATCTAACATATTCTTTATGAATCTTTACAATCATTCCCTGAAAGAACTGAGCAGGCCTGCCTTGTTGCACCATCCACATCTTCTTCATAACTTGATATGTTTAGCATATAGCTTGTTAGCTCAAAGTTTGTTGTCGTTTCCTGAAACAACCAGAGTTTTGCAAGGTGAGGGACATCTGGCAGACTACGTCTGCTAAAACTATACTTTTAAACAGCCAATTATGCTGGAAATGTTCTTCCGTTGATCCAGACCAGGTCATAAACAACAGTCTCTCTTCATTCCTTGAATCTGTCTGATTATTTATTATATATTATTATATATAGTGTCGGCTCTTACCGACAGAAGTTGCATCGCCTCTCCAGTTAGACTTCTTCTTCACCCTCGTGGTTTGTTTTCTTTGTTTGGCGCCAGCCGCACGATAAAAACGCCATGAACTGTGGCCGGGTTGGCTCAGTGGGTAGAGCAGGCGCACATATCCTGAGAGGTTTATGCCTCGACGCAGAGGTCCAGGGTTTGAGTCCAACCTGTCCCGATTTGCTGCATGTCTTCCCCTCTCTCTCCCCTTTCTCACCTAGCTGTCCTGTCAAAATTAAAGGCGGAAAAGACCCAAAAAAATAAAAAATAAAATTAGGGCTGCAACTAACGATTATTTTCATAGTCGATTAATCTGTCGATTATTTTCTGGATTAATCAATTAGTTGTTTGATCTATAAAAATGTCAAAACATGGTGAAAAATGTGGATCAGTGTTTCCCAAAGTCTAAGAGAAGAAGAAGATGTCTTGTTTTGTCCAAAACTCAAAAGATCTTCAGTTAACTGTCCCAGAGGAGAGAAGATACTAGAAGATCTTCAGTTAACTGTCCCAGAGGAGAGAAGATACTAGAAGATCTTCAGTTAACTGTCAGAGGAGAGAAGATACTAGAAGATCTTCAGTTAACTGTCAGAGGAGAGAAGATACTAGAAGATCTTCAGTTAACTGTCAGAGGAGAGAAGATACTAGAAGATCTTCAGTTAACTGTCAGAGGAGAGAAGATACTAGAAGATCTTCAGTTAACTGTCCCAGAGGAGAGAAGATACTAGAAGATCTTCAGTTAACTGTCCCAGAGGAGAGAAGATACTAGAAGATCTTCAGTTAACTGTCCCAGAGGAGAGAAGATACTAAAAGATCTTCAGTTAACTGTCAGAGGAGAGAAGACACTAGAAGATCTTCACATTTAACAAGCTGGAATCAGAGAAATCAGATTTTTTTTTTAATAAAAAAATGACTCAAACGATTAATCGATTATCAAAATAGTTGGCGATTAATTTAATAGTTGACAATTAATCGATTCATCGTTGCAGCTCTAAATAAAATAAACGTCATCAACCCGCTGTGAACTGGATGTCCCGGTTGGGCTCAATAGGACATTACACAGGGAGCTGAATGTTTAGGGAGAGCAGGCCAGGCGAGGAAAACATTTGGATGTCATATTAGGATTTTTTTTTTTTTACAATTTTATCACATATTCAAATGTAGAATATCAGTAGACAGGTAGACATGGATTACTAACGATAGAGGTTGTGTAACAGCTTACGCTGATGTGTTGCTGGCTGTTTGGTTGTTATCAGAGCTGTTCTGGTCTGTCTCAGGTGTGTGATGTTTGGTTATCAGAGCTGTTCTGGTCTGTCTCAGGTGTGTGATGTTTGGTTATCAGAGCTGTTCTGGTCTGTCTCAGGTGTGTGATGCGGCGGCTGCGTTGTGGTAGCCAGGAGTCGTTGCTGAGCGCCGGCTGCGTGTCGTCTCTGGAGCTCAGGATGGACCAATCGGTGGTCATCAAACCCGTTCACTCCTCCCTGCTGGGGCAGGACTACTGCTTCGAGGTGACACACTCACACAATCACACTTCCAAACCCTCCAGTGTTTCCGTGGTGATAACCTCTGACCCTGCGTCTCCTAGGTAACGACCTCGACAGGAACAAAGTGTTTCTCGTGTCGTTCGGCGGCAGAAAGAGATAAATGGATGGAGAACCTGAGGAGAGCCGTTCACCCCAACAAAGACAACAGCCGCAGGCTGGAGAACGTCCTGACACTGTGGGTGGTGGAGGCCAAGGACCTGCCCGCCAAGAAAAGGTAGGCTACACCTGGGGTAGGTAGGGGGGCTACACCTGGGGTAGGTAGGGGGCTACACCTGGGGTAGGTAGGGGGGCTACACCTGGGGTAGGTAGGGGGGGCTACACCTGGGGTAGGTAGGGGCTACACCTGTGATAGGTAGGGGGGCTACACCTGGGGTAGGTAGGGGGGCTACACCTGGGGTAGGTAGGGGGGGCTACACCTGGGGTAGGTAGGGGCTACACCTGGGGTAGGTAGGGGGGCTACACCTGGGGTAGGTAGGGGGGGCTACACCTGGGGTAGGTAGGGGCTACACCTGTGATAGGTAGGGGGGCTACACCTGGGGTAGGTAGGGGCTACACCTGGGGTAGGTAGGGGGGGCTACACCTGGGGTAGGTAGGGGCTACACCTGTGGTAGGTAGGCTACACCTGGGGAAGGTAGGGGGGGCTACACCTGGGGAAGGTAGGGGAGGCTACACCTGGGGTAGGTAGGGGGGGGGGTATACCTGGGGAAGGTAGGGGTAGCTACACACACATACACTACATAACTGTGAAAGTTAATAGAGTGTTTCCTAGAGGAAGCATATCTAAGGTGAACAGAATTGGTCCAATCACAGAGCCTTGTGGAACACTATGCCTAACGTGTTGCTTACTGATCATCATTTCAATATGTAGAAGTGTCGCTGTCAGAAGTAACAGAGTATTTTTACTTCAGGTACTTCTGCGAGCTGTGTCTGGACGACAGCCTTTACGCTCGGACGTCGTGTAAACTGAAGACTGACAACATATTCTGGGGAGAACGTTTCGACTTCAGCAGCCTGCCGTCCGTCAGCGCCATCACCCTGCATCTCTACAAAGACACCGACAGGAAGCGGAAGAAGGACAAGAGCAGCTACGTCGGCCTGGTCAACATCCCCGTCGCCATGGTGACCGGCAGACAGCTGGTGGAGAAGTGGTACTCAGTGAGCACGCCCAGCACCCTCCGAGGTTTTCATTTTATTTAACCTTTATTTAACCAGGAAATAGTCCCATTGAGATTCAGAATCTCTTTAACAAGGCAGCAGCATCAAACTCAACATACAGTACCCAACAGTAACAGGACACGTACATTCAGTGGTCAGGAAGTCCTTTATCCGAGGCTGGGAAAACCCTGACCAACTTCCGGCAAATTTGAGATTTGCTCTGCAAGTCCGTCTGGCCAAGAGCCCATTTCCAATTTTTCCAAATCGAGGCACCAATCACAGGGTTCATACGTTTTGAAAAATTCTGTAAAAGTTATGGAATTTGAAAAATGTAAATTCCAGGCCTGGAAAGGTTTTGGAAACATAAAAAGGCCCAGAAAGTTTTGGAAAAGTCATGGAATTTTTTTTTAAACACATTATAATAATATGTTATTAATAAATGTATTTTACGTCGTCCTAACCTCACCGTTCTTTTCGGGGCGTGATATTACGACTCCCACTATGAACCACATAAATCATTCATTTAACTGTTAAACCTCTGAGGGGAAACTTTAACACAGATTTATATTCTTATTGTGTAATGTCAACTGACATTTTCAGAAATACATAGTCATGGAAATTTGCCAAAAAGTCATGAAAAAGTATTTGTTAAACTGTGTATGAAGCCTGTAATCTCAACCGTTGAGGCGGGCTTTACATGATGACGTTGAAGCATCATCTCCTTCATCGCTCTGATTGGTTGAAGGACTATCCAATTGCGCCCAGAAGCATTTGAGCGGCGTCCGTTGGTGATGCCCCTTTGGAAATGGGCTGTGAATGAAGCTTCCCCAGACCCCCTCTCAGTTACAGCTGAGAGGGGGTCTGGTGTCAACCAGGCTACCTTTATCCTAGTTTTTTAAATCTTCCATGCTAATAAAATAATCTAGATTAAGGTGACTTTGTAGCTCACACCAAGATGACAGAGCAAAAACTTTAAAAGCACTTTCACCAAAACACGGTACGGGTTCCAGGAATGACGTACATCATGTGACCGAAGGGTGCAGCTACCGACAGCTTTAGGCGTCAGTAGAGAACATGAATAAGAAGGCCGCTTGTAGAGAGAAATATACCAGTGCTCCAGTCTATGGTTGTATGAAGAAGACAAACCCACTTTCTCATACAACTTACACTGATGTGTGCAGAGGTACGTAGAACACTGTCAGAAAACAGGTTCACTGAGTTCAAACAAGTAGTTTGAGCTACTAGTAGGGATGGATATCGTTAGGATTGTATTGATACTTAGCAATACTCTTATTAAGGGCTG
The DNA here is from genome assembly GCF_008315115.2 of Sander lucioperca. Classification (NCBI taxonomy): domain Eukaryota; kingdom Metazoa; phylum Chordata; class Actinopteri; order Perciformes; family Percidae; genus Sander; species Sander lucioperca. The sequence goes on from NC_050174.1 coordinate 48,550,038, forward strand.
TCCCAAATACAATTCTTTGTGCTTTGAAGCTTCAGTACTAATCAACAGCGGCGGTGTGGGAGTGTCAAGGAAACGGCCCATTTGTGTGACTTCCTGTGAGCATGCACGCTTTAACTTGTTGCTAACGTCGGGGCTAACCCCCTTCACTTTAATCAGCAGGAGGAAGTTATCTTGGGTCTTATGGAGTTGTTGCATTTATTAACAACAAACGGCCCAAACTGTACACACACTGCAATGCTACGTTCACAGCTAACAGCTTCGTTCACAGCTAACTGCTACGTTCACAGCTAACTGCTACGTTCACAGTTCACAGTTAACTGCTACGTTCACAGTTCACAGCTAACTGCTACGTTCACAGTTCACAGCTAACGGCTACGTTCACAGTTCACAACTAACTGCTACGTTCACAGTTAACTGCTACGTTCACAGTTCACAGCTAACAGTTACGTTCACAGTTCACAGCTAACTGCTACGTTCACAGTTCACAGCTAACTGCTACGTTCACAGTTCACAGCTAACAGCTACATTCACAGTTCACAGCTAACTGCTACATTCACAGTTCACAGTTAACAGCTACGTTCACAGTTAACTGCTACGTTCACAGCTAACAGCTACGTTCACAGTTAACTGCTACGTTCACAGTTAACTGCTACGTTCACAGCTAACAGCTATGTTCACAGCTAACAGCTACGTTCACAGCTAACAGCTATGTTCACAGCTAACTGCTACGTTCACAGCTAACTGCTACGTTCACAGTTAACTGCTACGTTCACAGCTAACTGCTACGTTCACAGTTTACTTCTACGTTCACAGTTAACTGCTACGTTCACAGCTAACAGCTACTTTCACAGCTAACTGCTACGTTCACAGTTAACTGCTACGTTCACAGTTTACTGCTACGTTCACAGTTAACTGCTACGTTCACAGTTAACTGCTACGTTCACAGCTACAAACATGCTCTCTCTGCTTTCTCTGCTCACTCTCGCACATTTACACACATGTGCACTAAATTATTCCTCACAGGAGTTCTTTACTGGTTGTGTAGCAGAACACATTTTTGCGGCGTTGATTAGAAACCCAAACTTTGATATTCGGTACCAGTTTAGTACCGGTTCTCCATACCCATCCCTAGCTACAAGCGTTTGATGATGTTCATGTTGTTTCCTGATGTTTCCTGTTGTTTCCTGGTTCAGGTAAGTCGTCAGTGCCGACAGTGCGTATCAAAGCTCGGTACCAGAGCATTACCATCCTGCCCATGGAGCAGTACAAGGAGTTTGCGGAGTACATCAGCTCCAACTACCTGCTGCTCTGCAGCACGCTGGAGGCCTCCATCAGTCTGAGAGCTAAAGAGGAGCTCGCTGCTGCACTGGTCCACATCCTGCACAGCACCGGCAAGGCCAAGGTAGCCCCGACACCCACTCGCCTAAATCGAGGGTTACCGGACTGAATGAGGGTGACCTTTGACCTCCTTTTCTGCAGGACTTCCTGACGGACCTGATGATGTCGGAGGTGGACCGTTGCCGTGACAACGACCAGCTGATCTTCAGAGAGAACACGCTGGCGACAAAAAGCATTGAAGAATACCTGAAGCTGATTGGACAGAAGTACCTGCAGGACGCCCTTGGTACAATCACACACACACACGCACACACACACACACACACGCACACGCACACACACCACACACACACACACACAGACACACGCACACATACACAGACACACATACACAGACACACGGTAAGGTACAGATTCAATTATTGGCAAATTATCAACGCTGTTTTATCAATATTAATGAAGTTATGAATATGTGTTTTAATAACTTCATCAAATTGACAAACAATCAAAACGGGGCACCACCCTGAACTCAGGGACCAATAGTTGAGCTGTGAACTAGTCTCATTGGTGGTGTTCCCTTCAAAATACAGATCTTAATTAACTTGGTTAATCTATCTGGTATTCTTTAAAGGAACAGAAAGAAGGATGGATTCAAGCTCTGACCTGTGTTTAACCAGCAGTAATTACAATAGGTACACAAATAATCACAGACAACTGCTATTTGTACGTGTAGTTTCATAGCTCAGCCCCCCGGACATGGCTCCATGCTGTGTTTATGGTCACGCTGAACCAATGGGAAGAATCAGAGCTCTTGAACGTGTGAAGACTACAAGCCTGTAGTTCTTTGACTTCCAGCCAGTTGTGAGGCTCTTTCCCTCTTGGCTCGGACTTTCGCATAGGGGTGTGAACTCTCCAGGCTGGAGCTCCTGTAAGTAGGGCTGTCTTTATCTCGGGCTCTTTGTCTCTGAGCACATGTTGGCCACATGTGTTCCTTTGTTTCAGATCAGTTTAATTCTTACTTTCCTCGGTCCCAACAACAGACACACACACATACACATACACAAACACAGACACAGACACACACACACACACACACACACACAGACACACATACACACACACAGACACACACACACACAGACACACACACAATATTTACATTTCATAATCTCAAGCATCAACATTAAATTCATCTGAAATCAAAAACATCTTGTTCATTAAAAACTGAAAGATGGTAAACAGTAAAGCTGCTGTCAACTATAACATTATTTTCGAACTATTTTGATAATTGATGAATCGGTCTGAGTCATTTTTCAAACTTTTGTTTGTGTGTGTGTGTGTGTGTGTGTGTCTGTGTGTGTCTGTGTCTGTCTGTCTGTGTGTGTGTGTGTGTGTGTGTGTGTGTGTGTGTGCGTGTGTGTGTGCGTGCAGGTGAGTTCATTAAAGCTCTGTATGAGTCCGATGAGAACTGTGAGGTGGACCCGTCTCGCTGTGCGACCTCTAACCTCTCAGAGCATCAGGCCAACCTGAGGATGTGCTGCGAGCTCGCCTTCTGCAAGATCCTCGACTCCTACAGGTGCACACAATACACACAAATACACACTGCACACACACACACACACACACACACACACAATGTACACACTGTACACACAATACACACAAATACACACTGCACACACACACACACACATATTTTATAACCTCCCCCTCCTCTGTCAGGGTCTTCCCCCGGGAGCTGAAGGAGGTGTTTGCGTCATGGCGACAGGAGTGCTGTAACCGGGGGCGACCGGACATCAGCGAGCGTCTCATCAGCGCCTCGCTGTTCCTCCGCTTCCTGTGTCCGGCAGTGATGTCGCCGTCACTCTTCGACCTGATGCAGGAATACCCTGATGAACGCTCAGCCAGAACGCTGACGCTCATTGCCAAAGTTATCCAGAACCTCGCCAACTTCAGCAAGTAAGTCTGGGCTCTTATTGTGAAGGAGCTGGAGGGCTTTTATTGTGAAGGAGCTGGAGGAATTTTACTGTGAAGGAGCTGGAGGGCTTTTACTGTGAAGGAGCTGGAGGGCTTTTACTGTGAAGGAGCTGCAGGGCTTTTACTGTGAAGGAGCTGGAGGGCTTTTACTGTGAAGGAGCTGGAGGGCTTTTACTGTGAAGGAGCTGCAGGGCTTTTACTGTGAAGGAGCTGGAGGGCTTTTACTGTGATTTTTGTAAACCCCTGTTTCCTGTTCCCTGTATGTGTTTCTAACTTGTTTCCTGTTTCCTGTGTCTGAGGTTCGGGACTAAAGAGGAGTACATGTTGTTTATGAATGACTTTGTGGAGCGTCAGTGGAGCAGCATGCAGCGTTTCCTGCAGGAGATCTCCAACCCTGACGGGCTTAACCACACCGCTGGCTTCGACGGCTACATCGACCTCGGCCGTGAGCTGTCCAGCCTGCACACGCTACTCTCTGAGATAGACCAGGTAACTCTCTGAGATAGACCAGGTAACTCTCTGAGATAGACCAGGTAACTCTCTGATATAGACCAGGTAACTCTCTGAGATAGACCAGGTAACTCTCTGCTCTCTGATATAGACCAGGCAACTCTCTGATATAAACCAGGTAACTCTCTGATATAGACCAGGTAACTCTCTGATATAGACCAGGTAACTCTCTGATATAGACCAGGTAACTCTCTGATATAGACCAGGCAACTCTCTGATATAGACCAGGTAACTCTCTGAGATAGACCAGGTAACTTTCTGCTCTCTGATATAGACCAGGCAACTCTCTGATATAAACCAGGTAACTCTCTGATATAGACCAGGTAACTCTCTGATATAGACCAGGCAACTCTCTGATATAGACAAGGTAACTCTCTGAGATAGACCAGGTAACTCTCTGATATAGACCAGGTAACTCTCTCTGAGATAGACCAGGTAACTCTCTGAGATAGACCAGGTAACTCTCTGACATAGACCAGGTAACTCTCTCTGATATAGACCAGGTAACTCTCTCTGAGATAGACCAGGTAACTCTCTGATATAGACCAGGTAACTCTCTCTGAGATAGACCAGGTAACTCTCTGAGATAGACCAGGTAACTCTGATATAGACCAGGTAACTCTCTCTGAGATAGACCAGGTAACTCTCTGATATAGACCAGGTAACTCTCTGAGATAGACCAGGTAACTCTCTCTGATATAAACCAGGCAACTCTCTGATATAGACCAGGTAACTCTCTGAGATAGACCAGGTAACTCTCTGAGCTAGACCAGGTAACTCTCTCTGATATAGACCAGGTAACTCTCTGATATAGACCAGGTAACTCTCTGAGATAGACCAGGTAACTCTCTGATATAGACCAGGCAACTCTCTGATATAAACCAGGTGACTCTCTGATATAGACAGGTAACTCTCTCTGAGATTGACCAGGTAACTCTCTGCTATAGACCAGGTAACTCTCTGAGATAGACCAGGTAACTCTCTCTGATATAGACCAGGTAACTCTCTGATATAGACCAGGTAACTCTCTGATATAGACCAGGTAACTCTCTGAGATAGACCAGGTAACTCTCTGATATAGACCAGGTAACTCTCTCTGAGATAGACCAGGTAACTCTCTGATATAGACCAGGTAACTCTCTGAGATAGACCAGGTAACTCTCTGACATAGACCAGGTAACTCTCTCTGAGATAGACCAGGTAACTCTCTGCTATAGACCAGGTAACTCTCTGATATAGACCAGGTAACTCTCTGATATAGACCAGGTAACTCTCTGATATAGACCAGGTAACTCTCTCTGATATAAACCAGGTAACTCTCTGATATATACCAGGTAACTCTCTGATATATACCAGGTAACTATCTGATATAGACCAGGTAACTCTCTCTGATATAGACCAGATAACTCTCTGATATAGACCAGGTAACTCTCTCTGATATAGACCAGGTAACTCTCTGCTATAGACCAGGTAACTCTCTGATATAGACCAGGTAACTCTCTTTGATATAGACCAGGTAACTCTCTGATATAGACCAGGTAACTCTCTGACATAGACCAGGTAACTCTCTCTGATATAGACCAGGTAACTCTCTCTGAGATAGACCAGGTAACTCTCTGATATAGACCAGGTAACTCTCTCTGATATAGACCAGGTAACTCTCTCTGATATAGACCAGGTAACTCTCTGATATAGACCAGGTAACTCTCTGATATAGACCAGGTAACTCTCTGAGATAGACCAGGTAACTCTCTCTGATATAAACCAGGTAACTCTCTGATATAGACCAGGTAACTCTCTGAGATAGACCAGGTAACTCTCTGAGATAGACCAGGTAACGCTCTCTGATATAGACCAGGTAACTCTCTGATATAGACCAGGTAACTCTCTGAGATAGACCAGGTAACTCTCTGATATAAACCAGGTGACTCTCTGATATAGACCAGGTAACTCTCTCTGAGATTGACCAGGTAACTCTCTCTGATATAAACCAGGTAACTCTCTGATATATACCAGGTAACTCTCTGATATATACCAGGTAACTCTCTGATATATACCAGGTAACTCTCTGATATATACCAGGTAACTCTCTGAGATAGACCAGGTAACTCTCTGATATATACCAGGTAACCCTCTCTGAGATAGACCAGGTAACTCTCTGAGATAGACCAGGTAACTCTCTGAGATAGACCAGGTAACTCTCTCTGATATAAACCAGGTAACTCTCTGATATTTACCAGGTAACTCTCTGATATATACCAGGTAACTCTCTGAGATAGACCAGGTAACTCTCTGATATAGACCAGGTAACTCTCTGACATAGACCAGGTAACTCTCTGACAACGACCAGGTAACTCTCTGATATAGACCAGGTAACTCTCTGATATAGACCAGGTAACTCTCTCTGATATAGACCAGGTAACTCTCTCTGATATAGACCAGGTAACTCTCTCTGATATAGACCAGGTAACTCTCTGATATAGACCAGGTAACTCTCTGATATAGACCAGGTAACTCTCTCTGATATAGACCAGGTAACTCTCTCTGATATAGACCAGGTAACTCTCTCTGATATAGACCAGGTAACTCTCTGATATAGACCAGGTAACTCTCTCTGATATAGACCAGGTAACTCTCTCTGATATAGACCAGGTAACTCTCTCTGATATAGACCAGGTAACTCTCTCTGATATAGACCAGGTAACTCTCTGATATAGACCAGGTAACTCTCTTTGATATAGACCAGGTAACTCTCTGATATAGACCAGGTAACTCTCTCTGATATAGACCAGGTAACTCTCTGATATAGACCAGGTAACTCTCTTTGATATAGACCAGGTAACTCTCTGAGATAGACCAGGTAACTCTCTCTGATATAGACCAGGTAACTCTCTCTGAGATAGACCAGGTAACTCTCTGAGATAGACCAGGTAACTCTCTGACATAGACCAGGTAACTGTCTGCTCTCTGTTTTTCTCTTTTGTTTTTTTTTATTGTTTTGTTGTTTATGGTAAACTATCCTTCAACATATAAACTGTACTGTTCACCCTGAACTGTCCCTTTAAAAACTCTCTTCTCTGTCTGCCTCCCTTTCTGTCTGTCTGTCTGTCTGTCTGTCCCTCTCTCTGTCTCCCTGTCTGTCTCTCTGTCTGTCTCTCTATCTCTCTGTCTGTCTCTCTGTCTCCCTGTCTGCCTGCCTGTCTGTTTGTCTGTCCCTCTGTCTGTCTCTCTATCTCTCTGTCTGTCTCTCTGTCTCCCTGTCTGCCTACCTGTCTATTTGTCTGTCCCTCTGTCTTTCTCCCTGTCTGTCTGTCTGTCTGTCTGTCCCTCTCTCTGTCTCTCTGTCTGTCTATCTGTCTCCTTGTCTGTCTATCTGTCTCCTTGTCTGTCTATCTGTCTGTCTGTCTGCCTACCTTTCTGTCTCTCTCCCTGTCTCTCTCTCTCCCTGTCTTTCTGTGTGTCTGTCTGTCTGCCTACCTTTCTGTCTCTCTCTCCCTGTCTCTCTGTCTCCCTGTCTGTCTCTAGTCCTGCCTGTCGAAGCTCGGTCCTCTTCCTCGGATCCTACGAGAAGTGTCGACGGCTCTGGCTAACCCAGGGGGCGTGGCCTACCCTGGGGGCGTGGTCTACCCGGGGGGCGTGGCTTACCCAGAGGGCGTCTCTGTTTCCTCTCCGGAGCCTCAGCGGATGGTGTCTCCGCCCCCCCTGTCCCCGCCCCCTCTGTCTCCGCCCCTCTCTCCTCCTCTGGCGGCGTGCAATCCTTCCCTCGGCCTGCAGGGCAGCGTTGGACTGGACGGCGGGTTAGCATCGTGTTTCCTGTTAGCATCTGTGGGCGGGGGGCGGGACTTAAAGCCTCTGCACACCATACAGGTGTTTTCAGTTCTTCTGGCTGATTGAACTCTGCTCAGGTTGAAAGTGGGCGGAGCTTTGATGGGAGTTTATTACATCACAAATATTTTCTACCAATCAGAATGAAGAACTGTGATTGGTCCTGCCCTAACAGGACACTCAGGAAGATGTCAATCAAACAGTCTAAACGAAGGCCTCCCAGTTTGGGGCCCCGGGCCAAGACTGTGTTTTTGCAGATCCATTTTATATTTGCAGATTATTTTTTTGTGAGTTTTCAAATCTTAATTTTGTATTTGTGGAATGGTTCTATATTTACCGATTACACATTTACACACAACACCACTTACTGAGACATAGCTCATCCCATAATAATCGTTTCCCTGAGCAGAGGTGTCAGCCAGATGAGCTGTCGTATCCAAGGGCAACACATTGATTATTATTCCTCAGAACACAGAAGCAGTTATTATCATTTATTAATCAGCAGAATGTTTAATCATTCAATATTCAATACAAGATGATTGATCTGTAATTGATTATGTGTCTGTGTGTCTGTGTGTGTGTGTCTGTGTGTGTGTGTGTGTGTCTGTGTGTGTCTGTGTGTGTGTGTGTATGTGTGTGTCTGTGTGTGTGTGTGTGTGTGTGTGTGTCTGTGTGTGTGTGTGTGTGTGTGTGTGTGTGTGTGTGTGTGTGTGTGTGTGAATGTCTGTGTGTGTGTGTGTGTGTGTGTGTGTGTGTGTGAATGTGTGTGTGTGTGTGTGTGTGTGTGTCTGTCTGTGTGTGTGTTTAGTTTGGTAGATTTCACCAGACTTCCGTCTCCGACTCCGGAGAACAAAGATTTGTTCTTCGTCACTAAAGGATCCAGTCTGCAGCCGGCCTCAGGTAACCTCTGACCTCTGACCTTCCTGTCCCTCTGATGTCCCTTCCTGTCCCTCTGATGTCCCTTCCTGTCCTCTGATGTCCCTTCCTGTCCTCTGATGTACCTTCCTGTCCCTTTGAT
>NC_050174.1:48563705-48571205 GCF_008315115.2 Sander lucioperca
GATTTATTAACAAATCCCTCTGTAAATATCTTCAGAATACTACTAAGTGTATAACTGGAAAGCTTGGTGTACATAGGTGCTACACAGGCTGAGATGTTTATACTGGAGAATGACAAAAAACTCATTTTGAGAAAACAGCATTTAAAGATTTAAATAGTGGAATTTAATACATTTCTATTGGAAAACATTGCTCAAAAACAGAATAAATGCCCAGGCCCTTAGTAATAATAATATAACATATTTCAAGCTCATGAAAACTGATTATTTAATAACATGGCAGGCATATAAGGCCTACAAGTGCAGTAAATCAATTAATTAACATTAGCGTATCGTGTACAAAGTTGCCGACAAAACCCACGCTGGACAGAAAAACTTGTATGGACACAGAACAAGACCACCAGCAGCTGTCACAGCTTTCTAAATTCTAATTGTCCATTCCAGCACCATATGTAGGTCCCTCTGACATCTCTTGCTGGTGCCTTTTCACTTTCCTGTCTGTGCTCACAAGTTTTCGCTTGCGTTTTGCACTTGCAGACTGAATGGCGTTTGCTTTGGACACCCTGAGCAGGTCTGCCTGCTTGATGGTGTTCACTGTAACAAGTGTGCTCTCCAGCCATAGGTTTGCCATCACATTAAGCATAGCTGAGGCACCCTCATTAAAAGAGGAGATGGCCATGCTTGCCGCTGCCTCAACCCTGTTCTTGCCTACAAAAACTGTTTTGGGGCAGCGGGCCCATATCACCGAATTGAGGCACTCATTGGCATTTTGTGTGCCACCATGCTGCATTCTTTGCAGCAAGCTGTCGCTTGACATGTGGTGATAGATAGGGAGAAGTTTCTGGCCCACCTCGTGGGATAGGTAATTTGCAGCATGTCGTGTGTGGCTTTTGGGGGTCTCATCTTTGTCTTCTGCCCTCCGATACCAACACCAAGATGGATTGCACCTAGTATGCAATGGTGTTTCATCTGTTGACATGCAGTGGAGAAGACCTGCCCATATCTCTGCTTTCATTGCATCCAGTGACCCCTGGTTATTCAAAATTGCCCCCCTGTAATAATTTTGCAGTTTTTTGCATTTCTTTGCAGTCAGTTTCCCCAAACCCTTGCCTCCCAATTTGCGCTCGGCACTAAATTTTCTGAGCGCTGTGCCCATTCTCTTGTGAGCATGGTTTATACACTCCAACTTTACAATTTCATGCCCAGGGTATGGGTTCACTGACAGTACTTCCTTAAAAGCAGAGCTATCCCCATCTGATAGCATCTCCGTATACCGCAGCTGGTGGCGACTGACTGATCTGGCCCACATTCTCTTTGCTGCCTCCTGCTCCATTGCCTTACTAGACCCTGTGAAATTCTTTGCACAGTCAGTGTGCATCTCCCTCCAGCTGTCAAATTCCTCCACAGTAATCTTCCCCTCATTCTTGGCACTTTGCTTTAGGACACAAGCATGACAGTAAGATGATAAGACCTCAAAGTCAATGACCAGTCCTGTAAGAATGTCAATACAAACACCAATGCCATAATGGGAAGTGAAGCCTCTTTTTTGCCAGGTGCCATCAAAAGAGACACCAATGTTAATTACAGCATCAGCATCCTCCCTCAGCAACTCTGCAAACTCTGGATCAACGTCTGCATAGGCCTGCCTGATCTGCTCCCTTGTCTTGTGCAGGGACTCCAATCCTCTCTCAATTTCCGCCACTAAAATAAAAATGCATGTTGTGTCAAGGACTGTTACTTTTTTGTTGAGTTTATTGATACAGTACATTTATTTTCACTTGAGTGGCAAAAACCTGATTTCTTTTGGCAAGGACCAGGGAGTAGACCATGCAGTCATAGCAGCAAATTGGACAAGCAAACCGTAAATACCTATAAAAAATAAGGCCATCCTATAATGTAATACTATCACAACAGATCCATAATTGTGCGTGCGTGCAGGTGTGTGTGTGCGTTGGTGTGTCAACCTGACTACAAGAGCGTGGACTCGACTGCACCACTGAAGCTTGAAGTGTGTGTGTGTGTGTGTGTGTGTATGTGTACAAGCATGCATGATGTCCCCTCTTTATCTCTCTCTCTCTCTAATTGATAAAATAAATATATATTCTTCAATGTCCATAAGTTGATAAGGTTCCATTATTTCAATTGTTTTTGCCACTGAACTGAAAACTCAAAAGTTGTACTGAAAAAGTAAAACTGACCAATACAACACAATGAATGCGATGACATTTTATTCTACTGTTACAAATCCATCCTTGTTCCATCCATGAAAATATGTTCACTGTTACAACAACACTATGATAAAATGTAAGACCTCCAAAATCAACATCAGCTGTCCCATCCCTGTTTCCAAAGCCTACCTGTCACTCTCTTGTCATGCCTCTGGTATGTTTTCAGGTGAAGGGAAGGGATCCCCAACACCTTGCTGACCTTCCTCAGTGCAGCATATCCCATCCCTAATTCATGGGCCAAAAGCACCATGCGGACATTCACATCAAAAGCAACATCAGCTCTCGTCTCGCTTTGCAGCCGTGTGGATGTGTAGACACTTCGCCTATACCCACTCTCTCCTTTGCAATTACTGCACTCAAGAAGTAGACTGCTACAAAAGCCATGGTTCACTGGATCAATGTTAATAACTAGATCCGATGCAGCACAATTAGGGCACAACAGATCACTTATTAATTCATTCAGACGTGCGACATGCATTATCAGCCACTGCTGTGTCGCACAGTCAGTGTCACTGTCATCAAACCCCCCCCCGGTTTCCCATCGACAGCTTACGGTCAGATGTGCTGCTTCCTGATGGTTTTTCAGCTAATCCATCCGATTGCTTTTCCTTTTCACATCTTGCAAAGCGCAATTGCTGCTTTCTTTTCCTTGACAGTTGCGGTGTTTGCAGCATTTTCGGAGGTCCCGCGGTAAGCTAAACACGGAAGTGTCAGAGTCCACCACGTGATGCGTCCGAGCGAATCACGTTCACAGAAACCAGCAGTAGCCAATGAGATTTCGTCATTAGCTTTAAACCCCCCTTTGGACATTGACGATTGGTTACTGATAGAAAGGAAATGCCCATATTTGGGTTACATAGCGTTGTGCTGGAGACTCAGAGCTTTACAACGATACCGGTCATGACAGACTTCAGTAAACAGGCGAAACTCGGCATGTCGCGTTAGAATGCTAACTTCTTGGTAAATTCGGGAGAAACGTACTGCCGTAAGTAAACAAAATGTAATAAAATAAACATCTTAATGTATGTTTTCAACATTTTCTTTATAGCAGCTTGAAAGAACACATATTGAAGGAGTAAACTAGCCCAAATCCTATCCTAACAGATAGAGTCCTAACTGATAGAGTCCTAACAGATAGAGTCCTAACAGATGGAGTCCTAACAGATAGAGTCCTAACAGATAGAGTCCTAACAGAGAGAGTCCTAACAGAGAGAGTCCTAACAGAGAGAGTCCTAACAGAGAAAGTCCTAACAGAGAGAGTCCTAACAGAGAAAGTCCTAACAGAGAGAGTCCTAACAGATAGAGTCCTAACAGATAGAGTCCTAACAGAGAGAGTCCTAACAGAGAGAGTCCTAACAGAGAGAGTCCTAACAGAGAGAGTCCTAACAGATAGAGTCCTAACAGAGAGAGTCCTAACAGATAGAGTCCTAACAGATAGAGTCCTAACAGATAGAGTCCTAACAGAGAGAGTCCTAACAGATAGAGTCCTAACAGAGAGAGTCCTAACAGAGAGAGTCCTAACAGAGAGAGTCCTAACAGAGAGAGTCCTAATAGATAGAGTCCTAACTGAGCTTGTCTACAGTTTGAGGGTTATATCTCTCTTTTCTTCTTTCTTCCCTTAAGTTACCAGACTAGCAATGGCGAGACCATTTTAGGCGAAGAAAATGTTCCAATTAACGGAGGTTAAACCTCCCTACTCACCTGTCTGTCTGTCTCTAACCTGTCTGCCTGTCTTTCTGTCTGTCTGTCTGCAGGTTGATGGCAGTAGAGGAAGAGCTGAAGAAAGATCACTCTGACATGCAGGCTGTGGTCGACTCCAAACAGAAGATCATTGAGACACAGGTACCTGTCTGTCTGTCTGCAGGGTTCGTACGGGTGCTTGAAATCCTTGAAAATGCTTGAATTTTGAGGTTGTGTTTTCAAGGTTTGAAAAGTGCTTACATTTTGGATAAAATGCTTGAAAATGCTTGAAATTGTAACTGTATTTGTTTCACAACAAATACCTATCTGACTGAATAGATCGTTTATTAAATAGAGAAATACAAAATGTTGGAGAGCTTAATGTGAAACCTGCTGGCTCGTGCATGTGTGACTGTGATCTGCCCGTCTGTTTCCATACGTGACTCCGCCCCCTGGACAGTCCTATCCCCTGACCAGTCGGATATCCTAACCTTAACTACTCGAGGTAAAATGCCTAACCCCAACCAATCAGGCTGCTTCGTAGGCCGGGTCTTGGCGTGGCCATAGTGGGATTCGTAATATCGCCAACAGGTTGCTGTTTCAATGAACGTTGGCTGGAAGATGAAACATACAAATGATGGATTAAACGGGGACAAACCCCAGGGTAAGACTTTTCAAGTTAGCCAACTGAAGTAGCTAGCCTACTGTACATGTTAGTGCCTATTTGTTGACGCTAGTAACTGCTAGCTAGGAATTGGCAGGCTAAGTGACTGAGAGTACATGGTGTGATAATGTAACGTTAGTGTAACCGAGGCTTTCTAATACTGTCTAGACTCAGGTCTGGCTGTAAAATAAAGACACGGGCTTCCAACGCTGGAACCAAGACGCCACTGCACGTCTCACTTTATTCAACCCCGACACCATTTTCCCGTCACTTCCGTTTTTCCCGTCACAATAAAAGCTCTATGTTAGTGTAACACCTGTCCCATGTAGCTATATAGTCTCTGGTGTAGTAGTACTATGGGAAGGCGGCTGGGTTCTTTGTTTCCTTCCTTTAGATGGCGCTATTACCTGTACTAACTAATGCTTGTTAGCAATCTATGTTTCTCAATAATATTAAAATAACTGGCGGTGCCTCCAATATGAATTAGGTAAGTTAGGTAAGTTTTGTGTTTGTGATTACTCTTTTAAATTGTACCTCAGAATGAAACCTCTTGTACCACAATCTAAGACCCAACAAGTATACTTTAAATACAACATCCCAGATAAGGGAATTTATTTAGTTAAAGTACAAAAATAAAATGCATACACATTTATGGTGTTATTAAAAAAATAAACACAAGTGAGGCCAATACAAATACACAAAATACTCCCTTTTTTATGACACACAAAATAATATGTTGCCTCAATATAGCTTTCAGAGTATATTATAAATTGTTACCTCTGCTTAGGTTTCAATTAAACAAATGCATAAAACCTTTTGACATGTAAACCTCAATAATTATCTGTGGGCCCACACTCACACATTCATACTCAGCATCAAAATACAAAGAAAAGAAAACGCTGTCGCAGGCCTGAGTCCAAGCTCGGGAGCCTGGAGGCCTGAAACGGTGACGGCCGTTTCACTTGTTTACACAAGCAATAAAATAAAATGCACGTGCAATATACTCAGTACTCACGAATCCTGGTGATGGTCAAGGGGATATATGGAAACAGGCGAACTTGGCGATGGCAGCAGGCAGATCACCGTAGAAACCACAGCAGGAAGATCACCGGAACAGAAACAGCAGCAACAGTCTAGATCTCACCAGCAGGATGGAAAACCGCTATCTGTGTCCCAAAGAGCTTCCCTGATCCTCTCTCTTTTACAGTCCCAAACGTCCGTCTCCTGAATCAAATACATTAACTGAGTAAGCAGGTCCATACACTATTTCACGGCAAATTAGCGGTAGTGTGTCTCAAACAATTATTTCACATGCAAAGCTAACAATACGAAAGCAATGCTAATAACAATTGTGCTAATGCTAACGGTTATTCACAGTTAGTAACACAGTAGGTGATTTCATACTACAACACTTAGTTACAGCATATAAAATCACACACTCATGTATATTTACCTCTTGTAGATTCCAAAACACAGCATAAGTGGTCGTCAGCCTCAGTAGTGGATAACACTGTCCTTCTACAACCTACTAAAGCTCACGAAGTTTGTTCGCTTAGTGACTCTCTCTCTGGCTGTATCACTCAAACAGGAATCTCTGCATGTTACAACTAAGCCCCGCCCCTCTACATGGGATTGTAATTACATTGGCTGATAGGTGATGACCCCCCCAAGAAAATTAAAGAAAGACGATGATTGACATATTAGGCTGCTAACAAGTTGAGCTGTGTGGCTGATTACACGTGTTGAATCATGTACACTTCACTCAAACTACAGTCAATTGCATGCACTTCAAACTTTGACCTTGTAAACTGTAAATATAACTTACTTTTTAAATGTTTTATTAATGTTAACCATTTTAACATATATATGGCATTAACTTATATTTTCTTCACCATATTTATATATTTATACTGCATTTAAATAATTTCAATGACTGTTTTAACTACTTAACTCCCAATATCTAAATGAAATTTAGCCAGGGCTACATTAGCTAACTGCAACTTCCTCTTAAGCCTCAACTGAGAGGTTACACAATGAAATACCTTACATTAGTATTGCATGTCCGTTATGGCACGTTCATTTGTGAAATGTGCAGTGAACATAGCCAAAGTTACATATCACAGTAACTGTAACGTTAACTACCCAAAAATTAAAACCTGCAAACGTTAGCCCAGTGCATAACAACAATCGTTGATTGTTGAACAGACATCGTGTTAGATGGAGTGTCATACAAGTAGCCTACTGTAAGGTTGAGGATGGCCTTATGCATTATTTACACTGCTCTGTTCCAGTAGATACATGTATATGTCTTGGCAATTAAATACGTTTTTTTTTTTTTTTAAGATTATTTTTTTGGGGCTTTTTCCCTTTATTACATAGAGACAGTGGAGAGAGAGATGGGAGATGATACGCAGCAAAGGGCAGCAGGTCAGATTCGAACCCGCGCCTGCAGGACTCAGCCTACATGGGGCGAACGCTCTTACTGGGTGAGCTAGAGGCCGCCCCATATATACATATTTATCAGGCAGGTGCCTGTTCACGGTCAGAGTCTTCTGGGTTAAAATGGGATTCCAGGTTGTTGTTGTTGTTGTTGTTGTTGTTGTTGCACTGTCTCAGATTTTGTTCAAACCTTGTCTATATCAAGAATGTGTCCCAAAACCAAGGCCTGTCAAATATTTCTGATCAAATCCTATGTCTTCATATTTTCAGCCCTTGAAATTACTTCAGTTTTACAGCCTGGAAATCACATTATCTGGGAAGCAATATTTGGACATTAATATAATGAAAAGTATTATTATTATTATATTAGTATTATTATTTAATATTCATAGGCAGCCCAAACTTTGTAGGGTGGAAGACAAACATATGTTCAGTCATATCAATATGACTGAACCATTACAAGTTTGTATGGCATGCCCTAGATTTGGAAAA
>NC_050174.1:48578705-48601205 GCF_008315115.2 Sander lucioperca
TTCTCCGGAGTTGCCCAGGGTGTGAGGCGCCGGGCGGGTGTGGGGATACTCACAAGCCCCCGGCTGAGCGCCGCTACGTTGGAGTTTACCCCGGTGGACGAGAGGGTCGCCTCCCTACGCCTGCGGGTTGTGGGGGGGGAAAACTCTGACTGTTGTTTGTGCGTATGCACCAAACAAGAGCTCGGAGTATTCGGCCTTCTTGGAGACCTTGAATGGAGTCCTGTATGGGGCTCCAGTAGGGGACTCCATAGTTCTGCTGGGGGACTTCAACGCGCACGTGGGAAATGATGGGGACACATGGAGAGGCGTGATTGGGAGGAACGGCCTCCCTGATCTAAACCAGAGTGGTTGTTTGTTGTTGGACTTCTGTGCTAGTCATGGATTGTCTATAACGAACACCATGTTCGAACATAGGGATGCTCATAAGTGTACTTGGTACCAGAGCACCCTAGGCCAAAGGTCAATGATCGATTTTATAATCGTTTCATCTGATCTGAGGCCGTATGTTTTGGACACTCGGGTGAAGAGAGGGGCAGAGCTGTCAACTGATCACCATCTGGTGGTGAGTTGGGTCAGAGGGTGGGGGAAGACTCTGGACAGACCTGGTAAGCCCAAACGGGTAGTGCGGGTAAATTGGGAACGTCTGGAGGAGGCCCCTGTCCGACAGACTTTCAACTCACACCTCCGGCGGAGCTTTTCGTGCATCCCTGTGGAGGCTGGGGGCATTGAACCCGAGTGGACAATGTTCAAAGTTTCCATTGCTGAAGCTGCGGCGGGGAGCTGTGGTCTTAGGGTCTTAGGTGCCTCAAGGGGCGGTAACCCACGAACACCGTGGTGGACACCGGTGGTCAGGGAAGCCGTCTGACTGAAGAAGGAGTCTTTCCGGGATATGTTATCCCAGAGGACTCCGGAGGCAGTTGCAAGGTACCGAAGGGCCCGAAGGGCCCGAAGGGCCCGAAGGGCTGCAGCCTCTGCCGTGAAAGAGGCAAAGCAGCGGGTGTGGGAGAAGTTCGGAGAAGACATGGAGAAGGACTTTCGGTCGGCACCAAGGTGCTTCTGGAAAACCGTTCGCCACCTCAGGAGGGGGAAGCGGGGAACCATCCAAGCTGTGTACAGTAAGGATGGGACGCTGTTGACCTCAACTGAGGAGGTAATAGGGCGGTGGAAGGAGCACTTTGAGGAACTCCTAAATCCGACTAATACGCCCTCTATGGTAGAGGCAGAGCTGGAGGATGATGGGGGATTGTCGTCAATTTTCCTGGTGGAAGTTGCTGAGGTAGTTAAACAACTCCACAGTGACAAAGCCCCAGGGATTGATGAGATCCGTCCGGAAATGCTTAAAGCTCTGGGTGTGGAGGGGTTGTCTTGGTTGACACGCCTCTTCAACATTGCGTGGAAGTCGGGGACGGTGCCTAAGGAGTGGCAGACCGGGGTGGTGGTTCCCCTTTTCAAAAAGGGGGACCAGAGGGTGTGTGCCAATTACAGGGGTATCACACTTCTCAGCCTCCCTGGTAAAGTCTACTCCAAGGTGCTGGAAAGGAGGGTTCGGTCGATAGTCGAACCTCAGGTTGAAGAGGAACAATGCGGATTCCGTCCTGGTCGTGGAACAACGGACCAGATCTTTACTCTCGCAAGGATCCTGGAGGGAGCCTGGGAGTATGCCCAACCGGTCTACATGTGCTTTGTGGATCTGGAGAAGGCGTATGACCGGGTCCCCCGGGAGATACTGTGGGAGGTGCTGCGGGAGTATGGGGTGAGGGGGTCCCTTCTCAGGGCCATCTAATCTCTGTACGACCAAAGCGAGAGCTGTATCCGGGTACTCGGCAGTAAGTCGGACTCGTTTCAGGTGAGAGTTGGCCTCCGCCAGGGCTGCGCTTTGTCACCAATCCTGTTTGTAGTATTTATGGACAGGATATCGAGGAGTAGTCGGGGTGGAGAGGGGTTGCAGTTCGGTGGGCTGGGGATCTCATCGCTGCTTTATGCGGATGATGTGGTCCTGATGGCATCGTCGGCCTGTGACCTTCAGCACTCACTGGATCGGTTCGCAGCCGAGTGTGAAGCGGCTGGGATGAGGATCAGCACCTCTAAATCTGAGGCCATGGTTCTCAGCAGGAAACCGATGGAGTGCCTTCTCCAGGTAGGGAATGAGTCTTTACCCCAAGTGAAGGAGTTCAAGTACCTTGGGGTATTGTTCGCGAGTGAGGGGACAATGGAGCGGGAGATTGGTCGGAGAATCGGCGCAGCGGGTGCGGTATTACACTTAATTTATCGCACCGTTGTGACGAAAAGAGAGCTGAGCCAGAAGGCAAAGCTCTCGATCTACCGGTCAGTTTTCGTTCCTACCCTCACCTATGGTCATGAAGGCTGGGTCATGACCGAAAGAACGAGATCCAGGGTACAAGCGGCCGAAATGGGTTTCCTCAGGAGGGTGGCTGGCGTCTCCCTTAGAGATAGGGTGAGAAGCTCAGTCATCCGTGAGGAGCTCGGAGTAGAGACGCTGCTCCTTTGCGTCGAAAGGAGCCAGTTGAGGTGGTTCGGGCATCTGGTAAGGATGCCCCCTGGGCGCCTCCCTAGGGAGGTGTTCCAGGCACGTCCAGCTGGGAGGAGGCCTCGGGGAAGACCCAGGACTAGGTGGAGGGATTATATCTCCAACCTGGCCTGGGAACGCCTCGGGATCCCCCAGTCGGAGCTGGTTAATGTGGCTCGAGAAAGGGAAGTCCAACGGCCACCCTGCACGTCTTTGTCGTAGATCAACTGGTCCTGCACACGGCTGCAGCTGATTGGACGAACACTTCCCTCAGTGGTTAAAAACACACCAACATGAAACTCTCTGATTTTAATGAATCTGACATTGGTCACTTCAGCAGATGGTTACGAGTTTTCCAGAGGCGGAGAGCCGAGCTGAACCATCCTCATTTACATAAAGTTGCCTGGATTCAACTTTATGACAACGAGGAGTGAGAAACTCGACGCCCCGTCTCCCACAATGCATTGCCCGGCTACTCACAGAGACAACAAATGGGAAGCGTGGAAATGACGCTAAAACAACTCTGTATTAACTGTTATTTAGTTATATTTAGCAGGGTTAGCTCTATCCAGGTTAGCCATTGGTTAACAATACCAGTTGATGACCCTGACAGAACAAACAGACAGAGACGGAAAGGACTAATCTCTGGTCTGAATGGAAGAACTGCTGTTTATTTGAAAGTTAAACTTGTTTTAAAGAGACAGTTTGAATATATTCCTCATTTTTTAGGCTCTGTGTGTTTAGGTATTGTCTTACAGGATCAGACTACACAATTTTGTCTTTCACGACAGTCACTATGACAGACTAGACAGACATACATTGCCAAAAAATCTTGCTGTGTCTTAAACAGAAGAGCAGCAGAGCAGCAGTACAAGTGTGACACCGTCCAGTCCCCAAGCCGATTATCACGTGTTGTCATGAAGATCACGCGTGAGTTCAGGTCAACGCTTCGGTGGAGCAGCAGCCTCTCAAAAACTCTCAAAAATCTTTTAAACTGACCGTTGTTGATCTGAAATCCATACTGATTCAGCAACTGCATATCTTATTTATTGCTTAAAATGTTTTCTGAAACATGTTTCTGTGAACTGATTTTGTAAAATAAGAGAGATAAAGACACACGTTTGTCAGTCCAGACCCACGTTATCAGGCACGACTTTGAACATTTGTCTGTGACGTGTCTGTCAGGTCAAAATCAGGCTGAATTTGTGTAGTCTGATCCTGGCATTAAAGGAACAGTACGTCACTTTTACCCAGAGTCAGATCAGCTCTAGGTTAGCCTACCTTAGCACAAACTCTGGAAGCAGAGGGAAACTGTTAGCCTAGCTCCATGTGTTGGCCGCTCTGGGCTTCCATACTTCAGAGTTTGACTTTAGTTTGTGAAAAGGAAAATAAACACACAGTGAGCAGACAGACAGGTTTTATTCATCAGAGCAAAGCAGTGAGACTGTGTGTGTAAACAGGAAGTGATGTCACAGGCCCTGTTGGTTCCAGCCCAGGAACCAGCCGGTGAAGGTTGGCGGTTCAAATCCCTGTTTCACGGTCACGGTGGGCGTGCGAGGGTCTCTGTGGGCCGGGTCGCTCGCCAAGTACCTGAGAGCTGCATACACAATTAGCTGTTAGCCGTTAGCTGTTTGTAGTCCTGCTCTTCTCCGGAACTACAAAGCTACTAAAGATTAAAGCCATCCAATCAGAAAGCTTCCACAATGTAAACAAGGAAGCCGACTGCAGCGTCTGTTTATTTTAATCTGAGTCAGGTTTAATAATCCATCACTGCCTAAATAGAAGTCGCTGTAACAGCACCAAGTCAAATACGTCAAAATACTAACCTCCAGTCTACCAGTCTAACCTCCAGTCTACCAGTCTAACCTCCAGTCTACCAGCCTAATCTCCAGTCTACCAGCCTAACCTCCAGTCTACCAGTCTAACATCCAGTCTACCAGTCTAACCTCCAGTCTACCAGTCTAACCTCCTGTTTACCAGTCTAACCTCCAGTCTACCAGCCTAATCTCCTGCCTACCAGCCTAACTTCCTGTCTGTCAGCCTAACCTCCTGTCTGCCAGCATAACCTCCTATCTGTCAGCCTAACTTCCCGTCTGCCAGCCTAACCTCCCGTCTGTCAGCCTAACTTTCCGTCTGCCAGCCTAACTTTACGTCTGCCAGCCTAACTTCCCGTCTGCCAGCCTAACCTCCTATCTGTCAGCCTAACCTCCCGTCTGTCAGCCTAACTTCCTGTCTGCCAGCCTAACCTCCCATCTGCCAGCCTAACCT
The DNA here is from genome assembly GCF_008315115.2 of Sander lucioperca. Lineage (NCBI taxonomy): Eukaryota > Metazoa > Chordata > Actinopteri > Perciformes > Percidae > Sander > Sander lucioperca. The sequence continues at coordinate 48,583,501 of NC_050174.1, forward strand.
CCCATCTGTCAGTCTAACTTCCTGTCTGCCAGCCTAACCTCCCGTCTGCCAGCCTAACCTCCCGTCTGTCAGCCTAACTTCCTGTCTGCCAGCCTAACCTCCCATCTGCCAGCCTAACCTCCCGTCTGTCAGTCTAACTTCCTGTCTGCCAGCCTAACCTCCCGTCTGCCAGCCTAACTTCCCGTCTGTCTCACCTGACGCTGCCGCCTCTGTCTTCTCCTCCTCTTGAGACTCGTTTCCGATCCAAACGAACACCTGTAGGAGGACACAGGAGGTGAGGACACAGTAGGTGCGGACACAGGAAGTGAGGACCTGTAACCATGGTGACGGCTGGAGACTCACCTGGTCCCAGGTGTCGAGGATCATGACATCATCAGGAGCGAGGTCGTCCTGCGTCAGCTCCCCTGGAACCTCCTCCATCTGAACACAGGTAATATTTATATTATTATTATTTTATTATTATTATTATTATTATTATTATTATTATTATTATTATTATTATTATTGTTATTATTATTATTACTGAAAGAAAAACATTGTAAACAGCAATTCATTCTCGCGTCAGAAAGCGATGCTTGGTCAGGTATCTTTGACGTTTGTTATTGACGCTAAAAGTCTCCTTTAACGTCATATTTAAACGCACGGACAGACAGAAAGACGGAGAGACAGACGGACAGACGGACAGACAGACAGACAGACAGAGGGACAGATGGACAGACAGACAGACGGACAGAGGGACAGAGGGACAGAGGGACAGAGGGACAGACGGACAGACGGACAGACGGACAGACGGACAGACGGACAGAGGGACAGATGGACAGACGGAGAGTCAGACAGACAGAGAGACAGACAGACAGACAGACAGACAAACCAGGAAGTTTCCGGTCTTGTTGGAGCAGGCAAACAGACGAGGAGGATGAGTGTCCATCTTGTTCTTCAGACGGGGGGACCGACAGTAGTCTTTCTTCCCCCCCAACGCATCCAAGAATGCATCTGTAACCACACAGAGACACAGAAACTCACAGGTTTAAAAATAAAATTCCATACCGATACCAACACCGTGACTTCCGTACCGGTTCCGAGTTTCTCCTGTGTGTCTCTGTTACGTTACGTTAGACAGCCAATCACATACATTACGTTAGAAGCGTGCTGCGTGCTGATTGGCTCACAGAAAAAGTTACTACTTAGGTAGTGAATGATGAGGCATTTTTCAATACTTTAAAAGGCAGTTTGGAGGTGTTGAGTTCGGTACCCAGCCCTAGTGATGTGCTGTCTTTAGTTCCAGTTCATCATGGACCAATCAGACCCCCCTTACCTTCCTCCCCCCCCTCCTCCAGTGTGGGGGGGGTTACCTGCAGGAGTGCAGCCAGGTGTTCTGCTCCCTGAGCTTCAGCCGAGCTGCTGCGCCCCCCCCTCCACCTCCAGGACCCAAAGGAGGAAACCAGCAGGAAGACATCACCGGAGTTCAGACTGGAGGAACACGGGTCCACCTGGGGAACAGGTACTGGTTACCATGGTAACACTGGTGTCTGGTACTGGGGTCAGACTATAGACCAGCTTCAGGCTGGAGGAACACCAGTTACTGGTTACACAGTTAGACAGTTTGTGGGGCATACAGAAACTAAAATGAGCACAGTAACCCTCTCAAGACATAACTTGGTCTATGTATGGCTCTGGTTTTCTGTCTCACCTCCACAGCTTCCTGTCTCACCCCCACAGCTTCCCATCTCACCCCACAGCCTCTCTCACCTCCACAGCTCTGGTGTCTCCCGCTGGATTGGCTCGGACCTGGAACAGACGGGTATCTGCAGCCTCTGATTGGCCACCCTCTCTGGAAGTCCCGCCCTTGTACACCACCATTGGTTGGCTGCCAAACAGGCTCATGAGGTGGGCGGGCTCTTTGCCCTGAACCACACGCACCTGCAGATGGACAGATGATCTGTTCAGCTCAGAGGTTTCAGTCTGGGTCTGTCTGGGTGTCTAAAGCCAAGTTCAGATCAAAGATTCACAGCGAGACAAAGCCATTTTAAAACGTTGCAGGAAAGGTTCCAGCAGTCTGAACCAACCTGTCTCTCAGAGTAGTAGTTACCGCAGGCAACACTTTTCAGCTCGCGCTAAAACGATTTTTACGACAGCAGGTGTGGCTTTGATCCAAAGGGGCCGCTAGGATCAACAGAAACTAGGGATGCACCAAATCCAGATTTTTGGGGTTCAGCCGAATACCAAATCCACTGGTTAAGATTCTGCCGAATCCGAAACCAAATACTGAATCCTACTCCCATCCTCAGTCCATTAACACAGTAAACACATTAATGAAGTAAACAACGTCCACAACAGTGTATTTTTCATTTTATTTACCTGAAGTTGCTGCATTTTGGTTGCTGTCTGTAGACCAAATGTTGTAACAGTGGTGATGTTGTGTATTGTTTAAGGTCCTCGCCACCACGAGACAAATCAGCATTGTAAATTGAACATGTAGCTGGACTTGAATGGCCTTCTCTTCACTGAAAGTACTGCCAAACTACACTTCTTCTGCTCACGAGTTCCATTTTCACTTTCTCACAGCCTACTGCATTGAACGCTCCACCTACGTAAACACCTTCCTGTAATCAACGACGCCGTCATTACGTTGACCAGCTTAGCGCGCGTAGCATAAGCGTAGGGTTCTGTTCGGTGGAAAAACATTCTGTGGTTCAGCAGAAACCGAACCCCGTCAAAAAGCTCAATATTCAGCCGAATCCAAAGCCAAATCCTGGATTCGGTGCATCCCTGACAGAAACTGAAAGTTCCTCGTAGCCACTTTAAGGAAACAGGTCACCCCCCCCAGTGTTCCCAGCTGGTGTACCTGAACAGCCCCCCCTCCCAGTTCTTCATCCAGCTGGAAAGCCAAGATAGCCGACACCCCGACCTCGTCCTGGCTGGACTCTGCTCCCTGCCTGAAGAGACACAAATACTAAATATCAACATTTCATACCTTTTGGTTTACAAAGTATTATACAACAAGTAGATCCGACCAGACAATCTGATTGGTCAACTAGACATTTAGAACGTGCTGAATCAGCATGACAGCACACCCAGAGCCATTTGAGCGCCTGGTGCAGCACTGAAAATATTACTCCACCATTTCCATGGCAATATTGTAACTTCCAGGGCTGAGTCAAAAAAAAGGTAACGTAACCGTAACAACATTGATACAATGGATCGTTTAGTTGTTAATTTTGATTTATATGGAGGACTTAGTTTTCATGAATGGTTGGAAGAGGATGAGAAGTTAATCATTGGATGAAACAACATTTTTATAACACTCTGGAGTTAACTGTTTCTGGAATAGTTTGGATCACATCAGCTGTTTGATCACATCAGCTGTTTGGATCACATGATCACATCAGCTGTTTGGATCATATCAGCTGTTTGGATCACATGATCACATCAGCTGTTTGGATGACATCAGCTGTTTGGATCACATCAGCTGTTTGGATGACATCAGCTGTTTGGATCACATCAGCTGTTTGGATCACATGATCACATCAGCTGTTTGGATGACATCAGCTGTTTGGATGACATCAGCTGTTTGGATGACATCAGCTGTTGTCATCCAAATCAGCTGTGCCACTGACACGGCAATAATTAAGTTTGCAAAGCAGTTTGGTGTTTATATATGCGTTAGTTATTACATTTAAAAAATGCCACGATCTCTACCTTTACAAAGCTAACGTTAGCTTAGGATGACTAGCTGACCAATGTTTAACAGGGAGGGACTAAAAATTATCTCTGTTGCTTTTTACTTTAATTTGAGAGTGAATTGCCCCACAATATGAATACAGTTTGATTATAACTTTTATGTAGTTGTAACCGTTGTATAATTGCAGTATTACACGAGAGGGTTTGATTTAACGTCATTATTGGCACGACAGTGATGCGGCTATAGGACCAAGGTGCTTGTGCCGTGGTTCGTAAGCAACACTTAATCGTGGGCCCTCTGGTCACCATGTTATATTATTATATTAATATAAACATGTTCTCACCATATGTAGATGATGTGGCCCTGTCTGTTGTTGTGTCTGTACTGATACAGGATGATGTAACTGTCACCTCCAAAGAACTGACCGAAGACTGACGCATCCACCGGAACTTTCTCTGATCCTTCAATACGCCAGATCTACAGACAGACAGGTTAGAGAGACAGACAGGTTAGAGAGACAGACAGGCAGACATGTTAGAGAGACAGACAGACAGACAGATATTGAATGGGCAAAATTACTTCAGGAGCCGTTCAGAAAGCGGGCGCTCACTGTTGAACTCTTTTTAGAAACGTACACACAGAGTCAATTTTTTTGAACTGTCGGAACTCTAAAAGCTGCCAGCAGAGCTGTGATTGGCCACTGTGAACTGGCCCCGCCCCCTCACCTGTTTCTCTCCGTCTCCGCGGTCCACCATCCCGTGTTGCGCTGCCATGGTGTCTGATTGGTGGAGCTTTGACACGTCAAACGGAACCTGTCCAATCAGAAGAGTTAGTCTACAGAGAGCCATTCTCTGATTGGCCCTGAAGCCCATCCTGAACCTGATTGGTTTACCTTCTTTATCCTAGCGATCTGACTGGGTACGTAGGCGGTTCCCATGCCAACGGTGTCGCCACGGTCCCTCCAGTTTTTAAAGAACTGTTGGAAGAGCGGAGTCTCCCCGTGCTCTGGAAAGACCTGAACCTGAGGGGGTTTGGACAGGTGAGTTACCTGTGTGTGTGTGTGTGTGTGTGTGTGTGTGTGTGTGTGTGTGTGTGTGTGTGTGTGTGTGTGTGTGTGTGTGTGTGTGAATCTGAAAACCTACTCCTGTTGCCTTGATATTCTACCAATGGGCGTTTTGTTTTGTTTGGCTACAGATCTTCTACAGATTGTAAACACGTCTCTTCTCTCAGGTATCTTCCCACAGGCCCTGAGAACTGCAGTCATTAAGCCACTCTTAAAAAAGAACAATCTAGACACGTCACTAATGAGCAACTATAGGCCAATATCAAACCTTCCATTTTAAGTAAAATCATTGAAAAAACGGTTTCTCAACAACTGAACCTTTTCTTGTCACTAAACAACAGTTTTGATGCCTTCCAGTCGGGTTTTCGACCACACCACAGCACTGAGACAGCTCTTGTTAAAGTCTTTAATGACATCCACTTAAACACAGATAGTGGCAAAACTTCAGTCTAGGTATTACTTGATCTCAGTGCTGCATTTGATACGGTCGACCATGACATATTACTAGACCGATTAGAAAACTGGGTTGGCCTTTCTGGCACAGTAGTAAACTGGTTTGAGTCTTATTTAAAGAATAGGGACTACTTTGTGTCTATAGGGAATTATACATCTGAGCATACAAATATGACGTGCGGAGTTCCCCAAGGCTCCGTTCTGGGGCCTCTCCTGTTTAACATCTACAGGCTTCCACTGGCTCAAATTATGGAAAACAACAACATAAGTTACCATAGTTATGCGGATGACACACAACTTTATATAACCTTATCGCCAGGGGACTATAGTCCAATACAACAACTGACTAAGTGCATTGAACAAATTAATGACTGGATGTGCCAGAACTTTCTTAAATTAAATGAAGAAAAAACTGAGGTGGTTGTTTTTGGAGCAAAAGAGGAATGATTGAAAGTCAGCACTCAGCTTCAAACGATAATGTTAAAAACAACAGACAAAGCCAGAAATCTTGGTGTAGTCATGGACTCAGACCTGAAATTTAACAGCCACATTAAGACAATTACAAAGTCAGCCTATTACCACCTTAAAAATATATCAAGGGTTAAAGGACTTATGTCTCAGCAGGACTTGGAAAAACTTGTCCATGCTTTTATCTTCAGTAGACTAGACTACTGTAACGGAGTCTTTACAGGTCTCCCTAAAAAATCAATCAGACAGCTGCAGCTGATTCAGAACGCTGCTGCTCCAGTCCTCACTAAGACCAAGAAAGTGGATCACATCACTCCAGTTCTGAAGTCTCTACACTGGCTTCCAGTGCCTCAAAGAATTGATTTCAAAATACTTCTGCTGGTTTATAAATCACTAAACGGTTTAGGGCCAAAATACATTTCTGATTTGCTAGTACACTATGAACCACCCAGACCTCTCAGGTGGTCTGGGACAGGTCTGCTACACTATGACCCACCCAGACCTCTCAGGTGGTCTAGGACAGGTCTACTACACTATGAACCACCCAGACCTCTCAGGTGTGTACCTGTATGTACCAACGTGTACCTCTGTGTACCTGTATGTACCTGTATGTACCAATGTGTACCTGTGTGTGTGTATAAACCAATGTGTACCTGTGTGTACCTGTGTGTGTATTAACCAATGTGTACCTGTGTGTGTATTAACCAATGTGTACCTGTGTGTACCTGTGTGTACCTGTATGTACCAATGTGTACCAATGTGTACCTGTGTGTACCTGTGTGTATGCTGGGTAGTTCATCTTTTGGATGAACTGCTCTGCGCTCTTCAGGACAGCGAAGCGCTCCTCAGTGTTCGCATCCTTACCTGCGCACACACACACATCATCATCATCATCATCATCATCACCACCATCATCATCATCATCATCATCATCATCACCATCATCATCATCATCACCATCATCACCATCATCACCATCACCATCATCATCATCATCATCACCATCATCACCATCATCACCACCATCATCATCATCACCACCATCATCATCATCATCATCATCATCATCATCATCATCACCTCCATCATCACCATCATCATCATCACCACCATCATCATCATCATCATCATCACCATCATCATCATCATCATCATCACCATCACCATCACCATCACCATCATCATCACCATCATCATCATCACCACCACCATCACCATCATCATCACCATCATCATCATCATCATCATCATCATCATCATCATCATCATCACCATCACCATCACCATCATCATCACCATCATCATCATCATCATCATCACCACCATCATCATCATCACCATCATCATCATCATCACCATCACCATCACCATCATCATCATCATCATCACCATCACCACCATCATCACCATTACCATCACCATCATCACCATCACCATCATCATCACCATCATCATCATCACCATCATCATCATCATCATTACCACCATCATCACCATCATCATCATCATCATTACCACCATCATCACCATCATCATCATCATCATCATCATCATCACCATCACCATCATCACCATCACCATCACCATCATCATCACCATCATCATCATCACCATCATCATCATCATCATTACCACCATCATCACCATCATCATCATCATCATCATCATCATCATCACCACCATCATCATCATCATCACCACCATCATCATCATCATCACACGTCAACATCAACACTGAAAGCTTCAACAGCATCATCAGATGTTACTGCAGAGTTTATATTTCACGTTAAACCATGTTGTTAACTCTCCTGTTGTCCTCGGGTCAAATATGACCTATTTTCAAAAAGTTTCTATATCAAAAATTTGGGTTTCTTTCAAACAAATTTTCACACAAAAAATAACGTGGATGGTTCCTTACGAGGCTCTTCACAAGTAAAAGAAATTATCAGTTCACTACTTTCATAGAATTTGGGTGTTTCATAAAAAAGTGACCAAAATGTCGGAAAAAGCTCCAAAAACTTGGGGGAAAAAACCCAGAAAAACTTTACAAAGGCACAGAAAAAGATGACCAAAACGTTCAAAAAAAGTTTTCATTTTATATTTTGACCTAGAAAACTAAGTTGCATGGTCGAAGGTAGACAACAAGAGTTAACAGTTCCTCCCCACAAAGCTTCTACGGTAACACAGTACGACTATACTCCGTTACAGTCAGCCTGCAGCTGTAGGTTTCTATGGTAACAAAGTACCACTATACTCCGTTACAGTCAGCCTGCAGCTGTAGGTTGCTATGGTAACAAAGTACCCCTATACTCCGTTACAGTCAGCCTGCAGCTGTAGGTTTCTACGGTAACAAAGTACCCCTATACTCCGTTACAGTCAGCCAGCAGCTGTAGGTTTCTACGGTAACAAAGTACCCCTATACTCCGTTACAGTCGGCCTGCAGCTGTAGGTTTCTACGGTAACAAAGTACCCCTATACTCCGTTACAGTCGGCCTGCAGCTGTAGGTTTCTACGGTAACAAAGTACCCCTGTACCCCTATACTCGATCAGTGCGCGTGCGTGAAAGCTGCATGCTGCCTGTTACCTGCTCCAGCTTTTTAGTTCGCTTTTTTTTTACTTTTTTAACTTTCATTCTCTTTTGTTCGTTCTTGTTTTATCACTTTAACTCTGTGAAGTCCTGCCCTCTCTAACGAGGTTACTTTGCAGAGTTTTGGTGCTTTTTTCGTGTTGTTTTTTTTTTTTTATCAATGCCGCTTTCACCGGGACATGCTGCCTTTTCCGTGGATGGCTTCCACACTGTCCAGGCGGACCGGGATTGCACCGAGAGCGGTAAGCGGAAAGGCGGGGGGCTTGCTGTTCTAGTAAACAGCAGATGGTGTTATCCCGGTCATATCACGATTAAAGAACAGCTCTGTAGCCCGGATGTTGAACTGCTGGCCGTTGGACTCCGTCAATACCATCTGCCTAGAGAGATCCCACATGTCATCATTGTTGTCGTGTACATCCCTCCCTCTGCAAACCCAACATCTGCCTGCAGCATCATCCACACCACCATCTCCAAACTACAGACTCAACACCCCAGTGCCCTCATCATCATGTCGGGAGACTTTAACCACGTCACCATGGATAGAGTTCTGCCGCCATTCAAACAATATGTGAGCTGTCCTACCAGAGAAGAGAGGACCCTGGACCTGATGTATGCTAACATTAAGGAAGCATACACCTCCTCTTCTCTCCCCCCTCTTGGCAGGTCAGATCACAACCTGGTTCACCTCAAACCCTGCTATGTGCCTCTGGTGAAGAGGAAGCCTACAACCACAAGAACAGTGAGGAGGTGGTCGGATGAGGCTTATGAGCCACTGCAGAGCTGCTTTGAAGTGACGGACTGGCCTGCACTCTGTGAGCCCCATGGGGAGGACATTGATGGGCTCACAGAGTGCATCACGGACTACATTAATTTCTGTGTGGACTGCAATGTCCCTGCTCGGACTGTAACCTGCTATGCCAATAATAAACCCTGGATCACCAAGGACATGAAGGCTATCCCGAATGAAAAGAAGAGGGCGTTCAGAGATGGCAACCGTGATGAGGTGAGGAGAGTGCAGGGGGTACTCAAACTCAAAATCAGGGAGGCTAAAGACAGTTATAGGAGAAAGCTGGAGAGTAAACTCCAGCATAACAACATGAGGGATGTGTGGAGCGGCATGAGAACCTTCACTGGGTTCCAGAAGACTGGTGGCATGGGGTTGGAGGGCCGTGTGGACCGGGCCAATGATCTGAACCTATTTTTCAATAGGTTTGATACTGCGGCCCATCCCCCACAAGTCTCTGCTGCTGGCTGCCCAAAAAAAACTGCCACTTCACCTCCTCCTACTCCTCCTCCTTACAGGCCCTTTGTCTGCACCTCACCACCTCAACTCACACCCTCCTACTCCACCCCTCCCCCCAGCTCTACACCATGTCCTCTACAACCTGAGGACCTCACCCCTCCCCCCACGGTCACCTCTACAGTGTCCTTCACGCCTGACCTGGTGAGAAGACAGCTGACTAGACTCCACTCCGGCAAAGCTGCTGGCCCAGACGGTGTATTTTCCAGGGTGCTTAAAGCCTGTGCCCCCCAGCTGTGTGGAGTACTAAGTCTAGTCTTCAGCCTGAGCCTGCACCTCCAGAGGGTCCCCGTGCTGTGGAAGACGTCCTGCCTCGTTCCTGTGCCAAAGACGCCGCGTCCCAGCGGCCCTCAGGACTACAGACCGGTGGCTCTGACGTCCCACATCATGAAGACCTTCGAGAGGCTCGTCCTGGAGCAGCTAAGGCCTATGGTCAGGCCCTTCACTGATCCACTACAGTTCGCCTACCAGCCCAGCCTGGGAGTTGAGGACAGCATCATTTACCTGCTGAACAGAGTCTACACTCATCTGGACAAGCCTGCGAGCACTGTGAGAGTCATGTTCTTTGACTTCTCCAGTGCTTTCAACACCATCCGTCCGTCTACTGGGTGAGAAGATGACTGCGATGCAGGTGGAGGCCCCCATCGTGTCCTGGATTGTTGATTACCTGATGGGCAGACCACAGTACGTACGCCTAAAGAACTGTGTGTCTGACAGGGTGGTCAGCAACACTGGGGCTCCACAGGGGACTGTCCTCTCTCCCTTCCTCTTCACCCTCTTCACCTCGGATTTCAACTATTGCACTGAGTCCTGCCACCTTCAGAAGTTTTCTGATGACTCAGCAATAGTTGGCTGCATAGAAAAGGGTGATGAGACTGAATACAGGACTGTTGTGGGCAACTTTGTCACTTGGAGTGAGCTGAACCATCTGCAGCTCAATGTGACAAAAACGAAGGAGCTCGTAGTGAGGAGGGCGAAATCACCTGTGACCCCTGTTTCCATCCAGGGGATCCCTGTGGACATTGTTGAGGAGTACAAGTACCTGGGGGTGTACTTAAACAATAAACTGGACTGGACTAGACACGCCGAGGCTGTCTACAAAAAGGGCCAAAGTCGACTCTTTTTCCTGAGGAGGCTGAGGTCCTTTAACATCTGCCGGACGATGCTGAGGATGTTCTATCAGTCTGTCGTGGCCAGTGCTATCTTCTTCGCTGTCACATGCTGGGGCAGTGGGATGAAGGTCGCTGACACCAACAGACTGAACAAACTGATCAGGAGGGCTGGTGATGTCGTGGGGGAGGAGCTGGACACACTGACGACCGTGGCTGAGAGGAGGATGCTGTCCAGGCTTCAGTCCATCTTAGATAATGTCTCACACCCTCTCTACGACACACTGGCCCAGCAGAGGAGCACCTTCAGCAGAAGACTCCTCTTACCCACGATGCACCACAGAGCACCACAGGAAGTCGTTCCTGCCTGTGGTCATTAAACTCTACAACACCTCCCTCAGAGAGTCACACACCCCCTCTCTATAATCATCTCATCTCAAATATAGACAATTCACTTCTCTTTTTATTGCACTATAATCATCTCAACATAGACAATCATTTTCTCTTTTTATTGCACTATTTGCACATAACACTGTACATTTCATATTTTATTTATTATTACTGTATATTTGTTTTTATTATATATGTTAAAAGTCTGGATAATATATGTTGTTTGTATACCTGGAGTGGTAACAAAAATAATTTCCCCCTGGGATTATTAAAGTATTTCTGATTCTGATTCTGATTCTGATATACTCCGTTACAGTCAGCCTGCAGCTGTAGGTCTCTATGGTAACAAAGTACCCCTATACTCCGTTACAGTCAGCCAGCAGCTGTAGGTTTCTACGGTAACACAGTACCGCTGTACTCCGTTACAGTCAGCCTGCAGCTGTAGGTTTCTACGGTAACACAGTACCGCTGTACTCCGTTACAGTCAGCCTGCAGCTGTGATGACCAACAGGAAGCAGGAAGTGATTGCGATCTAGCATCTACCCTCAGGTTCAGGTTTCAGGTCAGTTTGGTTCTAAAGTTGGAACCTTTCCAGACGAAGATGCGTCCGTTGGCTCCGTTGTCGAGGATGAAACACTCGCTGGACTGCAAAGCATCCTGGGAGAACGGGTTGTTCTCTGCTACCATGGTAACCTCCATGTCACCGCCTGCGTTGGACACCTGACAGACAGGAAGACACTTCCTGTTGCTATTTCACAATAAGAGTCTTCCAGTGGACACGTTCTGGATCAGTTACATCTCGAGCATCTGCACTTTTGATTGGACGAACACGTTACCTTGTAGAGCTGTGCCAACTTCCTGTTGGAGACGTCCATCTTGGTGTCGTCACTCTGAGCGTCAGGCAGCGCTGGTTTCTCCCCGAGAACCTGAACGCAACAGGAAGAGGTCACAGTCAACAGGAAGAGGGGAGTGTGCAGGGTCTCCGGTTTAGAGTAGGGGGAATGAGAGGGGGGAAACACCAGAGCAGGGGGAATGAGAGGGGGAAACACCAGAGCAGAGGGAATGAGAGGGGAAACACCAGAGCAGGGGGAATGAGAGGGGGAAACACCAGAGCAGGGGGAATGAGAGGGGAAACACCAGAGCAGGGGGAATGAGAGGGGGAAACACCAGAGCAGGGGGAATGAGAGGAGGAAACACCAGAGCAGGGGGAATGAGAGGGGGAACACCAGAGCAGGGGGAATGAGAGGAGGAAACACCAGAGCAGGGGGAATGAGAGGGGGAACACCAGAGCAGGGGGAATGAGAGGGGGAAACACCAGAGCAGGGGGAATGAGAGGGGGAACACCAGAGCAGGGGGAATGAGAGGGGGAAACACCAGAGCAGGGGGAATGAGAGGGGGAAATGTATTTAGCTTTGTATCAACTCATTTGGTAATGACTTGAATGTAACGGACGTTCATTAATATATAAAGTTAGGCACTAAAGCTTTAACAATGACTTTTCACATCTCATGACCTAAAGATATGTGGACCTCTACCTGTTAATCTGCCAGCCTCTTTTACCGTTATAAAACTTTGGTTCAGTACCTAAACCGTGACGTGATTAATTTTTTTTAATCACATTAATCGCATGCCGGCATTTATTAATTTATTTTACACTTCACTGGGCTTGGCGTGGTCCTAACAGGCTACTATTTTGATGGAGAAACACAGCAGCAATAACTCTGAATGGAGCTTTTTATTTTCAGAAACTCCCAGACGGCTCGTAGACAAGGCGAAAGTCATATGCACGTTGTGTAAAGCCGAATTAAAATATCACTGAAGCACGTCAAGCTTGAGCTACCAGCTACGAGCTCATTAACGTGACTCAGGTTGATGCTACCCACTAGCATGCTACCCACTCAGGCAAGGCAGTATTTTGGAGAGTGCTACTTGCCGACCTGTTGATGAAACCAAATCCCAAAAAATGACTACAGCTCTTGCGAAACGGGTGGCAACTAACTGCAGACCTGTCAGCATCGTAGAGGACTCGGGTCTTAAAGACGTACTACGGTTGGCATGTTCTGACCCGTCTCGTTGCCGTCGAGGGGGACAGTAGTTTCACCACACAGCCTGTAGGACACGGAGAAAGCAGCCACACTGGAACAGCTGCAGAGTCCAAACTCTGTCTCATTAACCGTGATCACTGGACGTCAGAGAGGAATCAACATTATTTAGGAGTTACTAAACACTATGTTGACTCTGGTAAGGAGAGGGATTTTTAGTTTTTTAGTTAGGTACTTGGAGGAGTTGTGCAATAATGACAGATTCACACATGTTTCTTTTGTTTACAGTAAATAAATAATTACAAATCTTGTAATTAGTTCATAAAGTCACTTTCTTTGCATTCATTTGATTCCCAATCAAGATACACTGGTAACAATGGCTTTCCATTGTTAATATGAACTTAAAAACTGTTCTGAAATGCAAAATAATAGAATTTTAATCATGTGATAAAATATGCGATTAATCGCAATTAAAAAAAATTAATTGTTTGACAGCCCTAATATAAAATCAATGTGATCATCATAACTGATAAACTGACATTTACCCCCCCCAATTATGTGCACCTCAGTCCTCCACACACTGAAGGAAAACGGTCTACAGCAACGCTGCTAAACTAGCTTTAGCTTAACTGCTATCTCACGGTCAGTCTGTAAACGATGTCACCGTGTTGCTATGGTTTCCTGATTGATCGACAAGTTTCCTCTTAACGCTGTGAAGCAGCTCTGAGATCTGCTGTCTCTGGTTGGGTGGGCGAGTCCCAGCTGACAGCCAATCAGCAGAGACGTTGCTTTGTGTTGTCGGGGTTAAACGTGGCCAAGAACTACAGTAAACAGGAAGTGGTCACCTGCAGCATCCTGTCTGGCTCCTCCCCCTCGTCACAGACCAGCAGCTGGCCCCGCCCACACCGCTCGTCGTCACGGATACCCTTAGACACCTGCCAACCAGCCAATCAGCAAACAGGACAAGATTTAATGTTCACTCTAAGTTATCTCTCTGCACACATCTGGTGATGTCACCACTCACCATGGAGGCCTTCATCTTCTCAAAACGGTTGCTATGGGAACCAGACCACTGGATGATTTCCTGGAGAGAGACAGACAGACAGACAGACAGACAGACAGACAGACAGACAGACAGATATTTTGATATTGAATATTTTAAAATTTTTATATACGTATATAATTTTTTTCACCTCTCCACCTGTCTCACCCTCCACCCATCTAACCTCTCTGCCTGTCTCACCTCTCCATGGTCCAGGATGAAACTGTCTCACCTCTCCACCTGTCTGACCTCTCCACCTGTCTCACCCTTCCGCCTGTCTCACCTCTCCACCTGTCTCACCTCTCCACCTGTCTGACTTCTCCACCTGTCTCACCCATCCGCCTGTCTCACCTCTCCACCTGTCTCACCTCTCCACCTGTCTGACTTCTCCACCTGTCTCACCTCTCCACCTGTCTCACCTCTCCACGTGTCTGACCTCTCCACCTGTCTCACCTCTCCACCTGTCTAACCTCTCCACCTGTCTCACCTCTCCCAGGTCCAGGATGAAACTGTCTCACCTCTTCACCTGTCTGACCTCTCCACCTGTCTCACCTCTTCACCTGTCTCACCTCTCCACCTGTCTGACCTCTTCACCTGTCTGACCTCTCCACCTGTCTCACCTCTCCACCTGTCTAACCTCTCCACCTGTCTCACCTCTCCACCTGTCTCACCTCTCCCAGGTCCAGGATGAAACTGTCTCACCTCTTCACCTGTCTGACCTCTCCACCTGTCTCACCTCTTCACCTGTCTCACCTCTCCACCTGTCTGACCTCTCCACCTGTCTCACCTCTCCCAGGTCCAGGATGAAACTGTCTCCCTGGTTGAAACTCTGCCAGCTGACAGGAACCTCTGTTGCCCTGACGACGCGTCGACCTTTGACCTGCAGCAGCCGCTGAACCTGGTTGGTCACCACGTGGTGGAAGCCGGAGGCCACGCCCCCTTTCTGGGAGACAGAGAGTGATGTCATTACATGATGTCATTACAGGATCTTTGGTTTGATTTCTCTTTTTTCCTTGTATGTTACTGATACAGCAACAAGCAATTCATAACCAACCAGACTCCATGTAAATAATCACTACTATTATCATGGTAAAACACACTTCATTCAAAGTGGACAGAAACTAAATAAAACTATCAAAAGCTGTCTTGGTTCATCTTTCCACTGTTCCAACAATCACCACTCTGGTTTGGTTGAAATAAACCCTTAATTCACCCATTTACATGTGGAAATATGCTGGCTCTATACACGCTAAAAGTCCTGATTATTTACATGGAGTCTGGTGGAAATATGCTGGCTCTATACACGCCAAAAGTCCTGATTATTTACATGGAGTCTGGTGGAAATATGCTGGCTCTATACAAGCTAAAAGTCCTGATTATTTACATGGAGTCTGGTGGAAATATGCTGGCTCTATACACGCTAAAAGTCCTGATTATTTACATGGAGTCTGGTGGAAATATGCTGGCTCTATACACGCTAAAAATACTGATTATTTACATGTAGTCTGGTGGGTTTGGTGATGGTGATTTCGGGGCTGTTTCATGTTAAACTAAAAGGATCTTACTCTTTAACTAAAAGGTCTATCTCTGTAAGGATCCATCCCATAATGTTGTCAGACTCTTAGAATAATAATCTGAGTCTGTCAGCAGCAACAACAGAACTTTTAGTGACTCTAACAGCTGCTGAACATTAGTCCTGTAGGGTTACATTACAGCTTGGTTCTGGTTTAATACTGGACCAGTTTCACAGATTGTTGTTCCATCAGACACACACACATGCCCCTGCCAGGTGCACTGTTGCCGTGGTTACCATGTACTTGAGTCCGGTTTTGAAGTACTCTATGAAGGTTTTGGACTCGTAGCCCTGGACTTCACGGTACTGGATCGGTGCCCCCTGCAGGAAGTCGTCCATCTGAACCGCAAATATGGCCGCCGCGCCGCTCTCATCCAGAGAGCACTCAGACCCTGTTACAGCCGACCAATCAGAGAGCAGAACCAGAGGCACAGAAGAGTGCAAAGAGTAACAAAAAGCATCATGAAAAGTATAAAATATATATGTGTGTATATATGTATATATATATATATATATATATATATATGTATATATATTAGAGATGCACCGATTACAACTTTCTAGGTTGATTCTGATTTCTGATTTTCTTTGAGTTAGACCTGCTGATACCGATTTTAGCCACACAAATATTTATTTTCTATCTTTTCTTTAATAGAAAATGTTACATTTTATATAGAACATAGAACAGTTTTTAAATAGATAATCGATTGCTATAAAATACAACTATATAAATTACTCCTGGTGGGAAATTAACACACATCGAAAGTGCAATGTTATGGAAGAACCATTTCCTTCTACTACTACTACTACTACTACTACTACTACTACTACTACTACTGCTAACTAAACTTCTGTATGTATGAAAACAGGGAAAACAGGTAATGGCAATAAAATAATATATAAATAACAAATAAAAAGTAAAATAAATATAGCCTTAATGCAGTATAAAGATATTTCTAAAAACACACACAGAGGCCTGTTTGAACGTCAACAGTAACGTTACCTGAAAACAGCGTGTAGTTCCTTTTTTAGCAAGTTTGCTTTATGTATCATTGTGCATAAATATGAACACTACCGTTGCTGTCAACGGGCTTATCTGCTAACGTTAGCTACCGGCGGTTACCTCGGAACAATCCAGCAAATAGACGGTACCCTAAAGTGCTGTTACCTGAAACAGGTGATTTAACGTCACCGCTCATTTTACAGTTTAACAACAAAACTAAACTCTTTAAAGATTCCTATGTTTTTAATGCTGGTTTTGAGCGGTATGCACCCCCACTGACCTGGAAAGCGTTTTAAACAGTAACGTTAATACAGCCTCAGAGGGGAGAGAGAGAGAGCGGCTGACTGTTGGAGCCGTGTATAATTACGACTGTATGACATTTCATAAACAACTGATGGAGCGACCGTGCGCCACTGCTACATGCATACAGCGGAAAACCTGCATCTGCATGTGCACGTGTGGTGTTGCTGTTGCGCGATGTAAATCATGTGGCGCCCGAGTGCATTTGACCGGCATAAAATCGGCATATGCCGGTCATGGCCGATGACATGAAAATCGGCCAATTCCGGTCACCAGCCGGTCAATCGGTGCATCTCTAATATATATATATATACAGTATGTATGTAGAGTACCTTGCTAGTAGTGCAGGTATATATATATATATATATATATATATATATATATATATATATATATACATACATATACATATATATATATATATATATATGTATATGTATATGTATATATCAGGGCTGTCAAACGCTAAATTTTTTTAGTCGTGATTAATCGCTGAATTTATCACATGATTAAAATTCTATTATTTTGCATTTCAGAACTGTTTTTAAGTTCATCGTGAACTTGACTTTAAGATTTGTTTATTATTTATTTATTTACTGTAAACAAAAGAAAAATGTGTGAATCTAGTCACACATTTGAAACTAGAGTCAATCTAGTGTTTAGTAACTCCTAAATAATGTTGATTCCTCACTG
>NC_050174.1:48606205-48623705 GCF_008315115.2 Sander lucioperca
TTGTATTGACAAACAAATACACAAAGAAAGCAGTTTGCTCGTCCAGTGAAAATGTTTCAGCACCACGGACAGCAACAGCCGATGGACAGCGATGGTGCTGAACAGACCAAGGGCTCTCAATCAGTGCCACGCTATATAATGACATGGCTCTATTATACTGTATTGAACACAATGTTTGTTTACAACTTCATAGGGAGGCTACTGGTGCTACATGAAAACTGGGATGAAAACTTTGAGTAAAACTGATTTATAACATTCTGAGTGACTTATTCATAACTAAAATGTAAATTCTTAGACGATTTTTTTTTCTTACCATTTTGTTGTCTGCTTAACGATCCTCCAGAATAAATACATCTAAATTTGTCCTTGTCGATATGTCTGTCCCGCTCCACACTCAGCCAGGTGAGATGTGACAGCCTGGCCTCATCCATGCACGAACGCAAGTATGTCTTAATGAGCCGCAGACGGCTGAAACTTCGTACGGCGCTGGCGCTGCTGATGGGAAGGGTTTTATGAATCCTGTGGAGAATGGTCAGGTGTGGGTAGACTCTATCCATGTCGTTGGCAATGAGGAATGGCAGGACGGCGTCGGTGGTGAGATCCATGCTAACTCAGAATACAATGCACCAAAAGAGAGAAACTCCTCCACTGCGTCTTCTGGCTCGGGCATGTCTTCTGAGTAGAAACAGGCCAGCTCAAGCATTTTCTCCTCAGCATCAGGGTGCTCAAACCTCTTTGGGCAGAGTACTGCCAACAGTTTTTTGAAGTCTGAAAATCGACTTTCAAACTGCCTCACAAAAACATTGAGAATGTAAAAATAAATATCCGCTTTGAAGCGGCGTCTGCTGTCCTCGATCTGGTCATCCTCTGCGTCCTCGTCAAAATGCCTTCTTCTCTTGCGACTCCTCTGCTCCGTAAACTCGGTGGCAGCGTCTCTTTCTCTGGCCAGACTTCTTGCTGTGTTCTCCAAGCTGTCAAAGGCCTCCTCTGTTCCTAACTCTTGATCTGAGCCACAGTTCTGTCAATAAGATCCACAGCAGTGTTGACATCCAGTGACTCTTATTGAAGGTAATTCGACAGGATGTATGTCCTCTTCAACAAATCGTTCCAAAACACCAACATGAACATGAATTCAAATGTGCTGAGTTCTGACAGCAGGCCGTCAGCTTCAGAGGCCGTCTTGGTGTGCTGTTGTGGTGGTGTTGGATACGGTTCAGGGCTTTGAGAGTTGCTGGGAGGCTCTGTATCACCGCTTCTGTGGCCTGCTTCCTGGAGGCCCACCTTGTGTCAGAAAGGCTTTTCAGCATAGGAATGGTTCTTTCCAGCTGCATGATTTCCTGTTCCTCCTCCGGTATTTTAAATCTCGGAAGACTTGAAGTTAAAAAACAGTACAAGCTCTCAAGTGTACCGAAAAAAACTTTAGCGCTACACAAACAACATGCAGCATCCATAAGAATTAGATTGAGGTTGTGTGCGCAGCAGTAAAAATAAAATGCCTTGTCTGAGCAATTTAGCTTGAGCCTGGCTTGCAGCCCCGTTAACTGCCCTGACATCGTTCTGGCACCATCATGTGCTCGTCTCCTCAGATCATTTACATTAAGACCAAGGTCCTTTGTCAGCGAATTATGCAGAAGATCATAAAAGGACGCTGCACTGCCATCAGGTAACTCCTCAAATTTAATAAAGTGCTCAATGCTGCTGCCTGTTTTGGTGACATATCTGAGTGAAAGAGAAAACTGATCCATTCTGGTTATATCTATGATGGAATCTACAATAACTGAGAAAAACTTTGCTGACTTTATCTCATCAATTATTGTGCTCAGTGTCTCTTTGGAAAGAGCTGCAATGAGCTGGTTTTGGGACTGGTGACTGAGGTATGTCACTCTGCTGACGGGGTTATTCATGTGCTGCTCGAGGATGGAGTCGTAGTGAGCCAGCAAGTTCAGGAGCTCTGAGCAATTCCCCTCGTTAGAGTCAGGGGCTCCCAGCCCAGCATGTTCTCTGTGGCCACGAAAAGCCAGCCCCTGTCTGGCTAAAAAGAGCCTGGTGTCCACCAACCTGTGTAGGATCCTTCTGTTCTTCTCCACCTGCTTTCAGAAGCTCCGCAATGACAGTGCTGTCCTGACTCAAACCAAACTTTGTCATTAGATATGCCGTCTCTGCCTCCAGGTGAGCGCTGGACCTTTCATGCATCTTAATCCGCTCTGTCCCTTTTTTAAATGAAGAAAACCCCATACATGGGTCAGCCCAGGCTTTCCCAGCACTGTCATTGGACTTTTTACCGAAAAGCCAGCAACAGAAACAGATCAGTTTGCCCTGGGTGAGTACACCACTGACACTCCACTGGGTTACCTGAGCCTCCCATCTGGCGCATACACCAAGCCGGACTAAAGCATGTGGAAACTCTTGTAGCCGTCCCTCAAACCAGGCTGGCAAGGACCATGTCCAATCACCACACAGATCAATTCAGTAGTGAGAGGGTACGGGTCAGTGGGATATTCCTCTTCAGACAGGACATTGGCTAGGCGGTGTGCCTCTGAAGGACCCATGCTGGCGCTGCTGTTGGAACTAGAGGCATCCGCGACGGGCGAGGTATCCTCCACTTCAAATTGCCTGTGACAGTAGTCCCCCTCCGGTGAGCTGTTCTGGGCTTGACTGCTGTTAGAGAGAAGACACACCAGCCCAATAATCGGCCGTCTGACAGTCTGGTGAGGTCGGTGACTCGAGTCTGTTCCGTGTGTCCCGTGCCGTCGGCCGTCCGAGGAGCCGTCGGCCTTCATTTGGGCCGACCTGACATGTTCAGTCAGAGACAGGACAGTCGGGACTCACACAGAAATGGGGAGCGGATGAGCCGCTCAAAATCTGATGAAAATCTTTTAAACTGACCTTTGTTGATCTGAGATGAAGACAGATTCAGCAACTGCACGGCCTATTTCTCTCTTCAAATGTTTTCAGAAACACGTTTCGGTGAACTATTTTAGTCCAATATGAGATCGTATTCTGAACGAGCCGCCATGACAGTCTGGCTGGGAATTTCTGGAGAAAAAAGAACCACGTGACGCGTTCGTCCAATCAGCTGCTGGTTTTCATTTTCTGGGAAACAATCAGACTGTTAATGGAAACAATACAGAGCAGTGCCGCCTGCTGGTATGTATTACGTTTCGCGCACGCGCAGAGCGTACGCTCAAGTCGGCGTCGCCTCAGTGTGTTCTGAGGCATTTTTTTGGACCTCGGGGACCCGACTGATCAGTCCGACTGGCTTTACTGCCGACGGTCGGCCGTCTGGTTGGTGTGTCAGGGCCTTTAGTCTCATCGTTAGCCGGTGTCAGGCTAGTAGGGCTAGCAGTAGCAGTAACGTTAACTATCGATGACTGAGTTACAACGTTAACGGTATTATTATCATTTTGTTGAGTCAGGGATGATGATGATGAGGAGAAGTAGGATGTGAGAGGAGCACACGATGCTACCACTCTTCTCCTACTATCTCATTCTTTTCTTTTTAATGCGCCCGATTTATATTTTCTCTCCATTTTCGTAACTATTCTCTTAAGTGCTATCAGGAAAGTAAAAAAAAAAAAAGCCTATATAGCTAATGTTTACATTATACATTTGTGCCTCACACCACCCTTAGTTACTGTTGCTAAGAAGCTCGGGCCGGCCTTATCAACAGTAACTAAGTACTACAAGCTAGGGGGGACTTGGCATGGCACTCACTATATATATATATATATATATATATATATATATATACATATATATGTATATGGCGCTGCCACTGTCTAACTGTACTCCCTGGATAAATACTGTCTAATTTTTGGAAAAAACGAAGAGCTATTTGACAAAGAAGCAGACAGAAAGAGTTGCATTCTGCATTTGAAGGTTATACTGTCAAACTGACTCAGAAGGAAATAACGATGTGAAAAAATAAAGACAGGGTGGCTCATTGGCTTGCCAATTCCCATGATGCAAAGCGGTAAATAGAGTTGTGTTAAAATTTGCTGATAAGTTTGCCGTTTGTTCTAAAATATAAAATGTAACTTCATAAATTTCATGTTTTAATGTGTCTGCTTAGATTGTAGTGTTTTGTTGCCTGGTAATTGTCATTGTTGTGCTGGTTGACCATTGTAACCATGAGTTAAGCGACTGTTATGTTTGATAAGAACAGCTGGTTTATCACAACACTAGCAGTAATTAGCTTCTTTCAGCTAACAATCTGTAATATGTCACTTGGCGGAGCCCCCTTTTCGTCAAGTGACGGAAGATTGGCGGTGATTGAGGGGCCCCTGATTGGCACGGGGCCCTGGGGCGGCCGCACCCAAGCACCCACGCTATCTCTGCTACTGCCTGCAGAAGAACAAGAGGAGATTTAAGAAGTTTAAACGATGGAAGAAATACCGATCTGTTGATTGACGGCAGTCAGCTGGTTGAACCAATCAGAGACCAGAGCAGTGGAGCAGGAGGGCGGGACCAGAGAGTTGAAACAGAGACACTGATTGGATGTCTGACCCTCAGTATGTTTCCAGTGACAGCAGTATCCGGGTTCTGCCAGTAGGTGGCGTTCTGCCGACGAACATCTGGACAGAACAGGACATTTTCTCTCTGTTGACCTTTGTCAAAATCACAACAACTTGGAAAGAGGGAGAACATGGAGGACTTTTCAGCAGGGCTGTACATTTCAAAGTCCTCAGTGTGTTTAAAGGTTTAAAGCTTAGGTTGTTGCTGTTGTTGTTGGCGCTGTTTCTTCTAACGGCTCTCTTCAAAACCCGGTTACTAAAGGAGTTCTCTAGCTCTGATAACCGGGAGGAGAACTCTGATTTCAGGTGTTTTAAAACTGTATGTGGACGCACTGAGTGTGTCAGAGACAAAGTGAACCAATCAGAAGACTCTGCTGTTACCAAATTTTATAGATGATGTCATCACGCCGTTCTGTCAGAGCTCGTTTCCTCTCCTGAAGCAGCTGCTGACTGGAGACCGGCTGCTGTTCCTCATCGCTGCTGCACACACTCCTGCAACACAATACAGCTGTTACAGCTGCTGGAAACTGCAGTACAGCGAGTATTTATACTGTTGAGACAGAATCCTTCTGGACCAGTAAACAGCAGACATAAAAAGCCAAAAGCATATTTGGTAATAACGAAAGGAATCATATACAAAAATTGGAATATTTCAAGTTTAAAATTAGAGAAATAGTAATTACACGAAGTAAAGTAATAACAAAAAATAACTTAGCTAAAGAAATAAATATTATGGATAAACTGAATGTTTTAATGACTAAGAATAATCTTTCAGAGGAAGAAGAAATAACGTTGAAAAAAATTAAAAGAGGAAATAGATAATATGTATATTGAAATGGCTAAAGGGGCATTTGTAAGGTCTCGAGCAAAATGGTTGGAACAAGGGGAAAGAAATTCAAGTTACTTCTTTGCTTTAGAGAAGCAGAATCGTGAGAGAAATAATTTAACTACTCTTAAAATGAATGATAACATCACCTCTAATTCTTTAGACATTTCAAGATATGTTGGTACATTTTATAGCAATATATATATATATATATATATATATATATATATATATATATATATATATATATATATGTCAAATATTCAGTTTGATGACTGTGATAGATTTATCGAGTCAGTTAAAGCATTTACACCAACTATATCTGAACAATTTAAAATGGACTGTGAACGTCCCATTACTAAAGCCGAAATCTCAGAGGCTGTTAGGCCGGTTACACACTGGATGCGTCTTGCGAGCGTGCATATTTCGGCTCCCATGGTAACAGGTTAGAGCTTACACACTGCCTGCCTGAGACGCCTGCTAGAAATAGAACCGGCGCCTATCTTTCACGCGAGACGCGAGCGTGTTGGAAGCGTTTCCAGGCAATATAGAATAGGAAAATATGTTTATATGTCATTTAGACACAAATGCATATTAATAAATGACATCTTGATGTTTGAAAGTCTCGAGGTTTTGACATCAATGTAGATATAAATGTAATAAAAAATTTCAGAGAAAAGATTTTCAAATATAGCACCTGTCATACAGAACGAAATATTCTGTAATATATTTTTCAGTCAATACTGCCGACGTTGTCGTGCTTTAATCAGATCAGTAGCTATATATTAATGTTTAACAACTCTCTCCCCATACGTGGAACAAGCCGATATATAAAGGGGAGGAGAGGCTACAATAACAACGTAGTGTGTGTTCTGAGTGACGGTCCAACATCAGAGAGGCTCTATAGGCTCTCTACAGCCCATCATTTGTCAGAGTTTGAATGTGTGGGCGCTACGTCCTGAGATCAGCCCTCCCTGGACCTAGCAGCAGCAGCAGCAGCAGCAGCAGCGCCGCGTCAGACACGCTTCTGGTGGTAGGACACAGAAACATCCACGCAGCCGCCACGCGTCTGAGACGCAACAGAAACGCCACGCTCTCCCCATGCATCCAGTGTGTAACCGGCCTAAGCTCAATGAAAAGAGGGAAATCTCCGGGTAATGATGGCTTTCAGTCAAATTTTATTTGCATTTTTGGGAAACTATTGAAAATCCTCTATTTGATTTATTCAAAGAATGCACTTTAAAAAGGAAATGTCCACGAGTATGAAGCAAGGTTTAATATGTCTTCTCCCTAAACCTGATAAAGATCACTTATTGATAGAAAATTGGAGACCTATTACGCTCTTAAATATCGACTACAGAATTGTATCATTAATCTTTGCTAAACGGTTAAAAAGAGGTCTTCATGAGATAATAAGTGAAACACCAACAGGTTTGATGTCTAACCGTCACATTAGCTGTAATATAAGACTTGTTCTCGACCTGCTGGAATATTCTATATAACATCAATACTGACGCACTGAGAGGATTTCTTGATTTTTATAAAGCATTTGATACGGTAGAACACTATTTTTTACTCAAAGCACTTCAAATTTTTGATTTTGGACAAAATTTTATATCTACAGTTGAAATGTTTTATAAAATATTGACAGTTCTGTGATATTATATCCAAACACCACAAAAGATTCCCTGTACTGAGATCAGTTGGCCAGGGCCGCCCTCTTGGTCCTGCTGGTGGTTGAATTACTGTCATTACATATTCAACATAATCATATTATTAAAGGTTTGTCTGTTTTTGGTAAGGAAATCAGAGTAAGTCAACTAGCGGATGATACGGCTCTCTTTTTGAGTGACAAACAGATTGAATATGCTATATCCCTAACTGACCAATTTTCAGCTGCTTCGGGTTTAACCCTTAACAAATCTAAATGTGAAATGTGATCTCTGTCTCAGACTGAAGAGGATAAAATGTTTAATATACCTGTTAAGAAATGTGTAAAATATTTAGGTATTCATATCTGCAAGGACCACAAGGAACGTCAACAACTTAATTTTTCGTCTAAATTGAAGAAGACTAAAACCATGCTGAATTTATGGCTTCAAAGAGACATTTCTATTTTAGGAAGGATTCTTTAGACTAAAGCAGAAGGGATTTCAGGACATGTCTACCCTGCCCTCTCCCTCAATGTCCATGATTCAACACGTAAAGACATGAATTCCAAATTTATGAATTTTGTATGGAAAAACAGACACCATCATTTAAAGAAAGCGGTGCTCTCTGGCTGTAAGGATGAAGGTGGATTTCAACTTCTGGACTTTTGGGACTTGAATTACACCTTTAAGGTGAAATGGTTGAAGGAATGTTTGAGAGCACCAGAGTCTTTATCTCCAAAAACATTTTTAACAGTGTAGGAGGTCTTACATTTTTATTGAAATGTAACTACAGTATTACAAGATGGCCGTTAAAACTATCCCAATTTATCAACAAGCTCTTTTGGCCTGGAAGCTGTCATTCTCACAACTTTTCTCCACACAAGTCTATCTTATGGAATAATGAATGCATCACTAGGGGGAACAAGTCCCTCTATTTACAGAAATGGATCCATAGAGACATTATCTTCGTCAAAGATCTTTTTGATTGTAATGGTCAGTTACTTAATTATGAATCTTTTCTCAGAGAGAAGGCATTCCCGATAACGTTTAAAGAATATAATTCAGTTTTTAAATCTATACCTAATGGCTTATTAGAATAATATGCCGTAATAATAATTAGAATAATGAAAAGTTATGAAAAACAAAATGAAGTTACTGGTTTTAATGTTACTCTTTATATAAATGGTATGGATATTATGAGCAGCACTTGTACTAATAAGCACATTAGAAAATGCTTTCTACATTTAAAGAAAATATCACCTCGTGGGAAATGTTTCTGGAACTCTCATTTTACTGATGTGAACTATCGTAGGGCGTGGCTTGTTCCCTTTAGATATGGTGTCACAAACTAATTACATTTGAAAATATTACATAATATATATCCTACAAACCTGTTTGTCTCTAAATTCACACCTGTTGATAACTATTGTATGTTGTTAATCCATCTTTTTATGGTTCTTCATTCTGTATTACATTCTGGAAAAGCTTTGAAGATTATATGGTATCTAAAACAACACATACAATCACACTTAAAGGGAAATATTATTACCTATTTTGAATGTAAAGAAAGAAAGTTATGTAATGTTGTAAATCTCTTTATTTTATTAGATAAGTTCTATATTCATAAGGCAACGTTTTCCAGATCAACACCGAGCTTCAGACTATTCCAGGTTGAATCTGTACTTTGAGTCTCTTAAGCTGGTATCCAATAAGAAAGCTGTATTAATATCTGATGTCTACTCTCATCTCTTTAAGTGCTCCTGTTGTCTACATTAACGATTTTTGAAAGTCTGTCCCCTTTGTATCTTTATTTCATTCTATTTAGACTATTATTTTCATTTTTACTTTTATA
Source organism: Sander lucioperca (assembly GCF_008315115.2). Classification (NCBI taxonomy): domain Eukaryota; kingdom Metazoa; phylum Chordata; class Actinopteri; order Perciformes; family Percidae; genus Sander; species Sander lucioperca. The sequence continues at coordinate 48,615,050 of NC_050174.1, forward strand.
TTATATTATTTGTATATATTTTTGTATTTTATTTGTTTACGTATTGCAATGACTGAACTTCTGTAAACTACTTTTTTTTAAATAAAGTAAAAAAAAAAAAAAAAAATGAATATATGTGCTGTAAATCCATTCGGACAGTTCTTTTATTTTGAAAAGTCTCCCGGATGTTTATGTCTCCAGTTTCCGCCTGACGCGCAGCGCTCAGCTGTTAGTTTAGTTTAGTTGTCAACATGTCGCAGTAAACCGGTACTTTACCGGTACTTTACCGGGTTAACGGACAGTTTGTCGCTATGGAGACGTTCAGTAAGCTGAGCAGCATGCTGCTGCACGCGCTGGAGACGGTGAGTTAGCGGCTAGCTTCAGCTAACTTCTGTTAGCTTCTGTTAGCTTCTGTAAAAAGTGACGTAAGTTACAGAAACTGACGGTGGAGGACAGACAGGTACCTGTCTGTGTCTCCGGACCGGAAGTATACCGACGGTCTGTTGTTTACTCACACACAAACAAACTCAACTACTTTAAAGTTGCCGTGACGTGGAGCTAACTGCGGCTAAAGCTAACAGCTGTTTACCTGTAGCAGGAATGTGTTCAGACAGGATCAATCGATGACAGATCTGTCCGGGTTAGATGGTGATGTAATGCATATACACACACACACACACACATATATATATATATATATATATATATATATATAATGATTCATGATGATGTCACGGGTCACTCTTAATAACTCTGACATGTTTATGACGTCACTCTTTCATCCGTTTAAACATTGGAAATATGAAAATGAGACAAATGTTGAATTTGTCTGTCTCTCTCTACTTGTCTGTCTCTCTCTACTTGTCTGCCTCTCTAACCTGTCTGTCTCTCTATCTGTCTCTCTGTCTAACCTGTCTATCTGTCTCTCTACCTGTCTGTCTGCCTGTCTAACCTGTCTGTCTAACCTGTCTGTCTGTCTCTCTACCTGTCTGTCTGCCTGTCTAACCTGTCTGTCTGTCTCTCTACCTGTCTGTCTGCCTGTCTAACCTGTCTGTCTGCCTGTCTCTCTACCTGTCTGTCTGTCTCTCTACCTGTCTGTCTGCCTGTCTAACCTGTCTGTCTGCCTGTCTCTCTACCTGTCTGTCTGTCTCTCTACCTGTCTGTCTGCCTGTCTAACCTGTCTGTCTGTCTGTCTAACCTGTCTGTCTCTCAGAGGGAGCCTACAGTCGACCTGTTGGAGTCTTTCGTCGACCATTGGAAAGCAGTAACCAGTTATTACATCCAGACCACAGGTGACCTCTGACCTGATGCTCTCATCAGCCAATCACATTCACACATTCACCACCTGACTGACTGGCTGTGTCTGTGTGTGTGTGTGTGTGTGTGTGTGTGTGTGTGTGTGTGTGTGTGTGTGTGTGTGTGTGTGTCTCTGTGTGTGTGTGTGTGTGTGTGTGTGTGTGTGTGTGTGTGTGTGTGTGTGTGTGTGTGTGTCTCTGTGTGTGTGTGTGTGTGTGTGTGTGTGTGTGTGTGTGTCTCTGTGTGTGTCTCTGTGTGTGTGTGTGTGTGTGTGTGTGTGTGTGTGTGTGTGTGTGTGTGTCTCTGTGTGTGTGTGTGTGTGTGTGTGTAGATGACAGTCGTCCTGTCAGACAGACAGAGATCCCGTGGCGTCTCAGACAGATGTTGGACATCCTGGTGTACGAGGAGAAGCAGCAGGTGACGTCATACTGAACTAAACTATATATGTTCAGTTGTGTTGAGAATAATAGCAGTGGGTTTAAAAAGTGAATAATGCTCAATATCCTCAGAATAACTTTTAATCCCATAATATCAATGCATTGGGAACACTGCACATTCAACTCCTCATCAAAACATGACCAACATTGATCAGGTTTGTGTTCTACCTTTACAGGAAGTGAAGAAAAAGGAATATTAGGCTGTTCAAAATGATAGCAGTATTTTCATTTTTCTTTACAAACTCAAACATGTACTGTATGAACTGATCATGTCTCAAGGGTTGGCTCTACTTTGGCTCACTGCCTAATATTTAGTTATAACCATTATTTCTGAGAACTGCTCCACATCTGTGTTGCATGGAGTCACCTGTGAAAAGGTATTCCAGCCCCGGACCATTGAACTACATTACCCACAACTCCTCTGCATTACTGGGTTTGGCCTCAGAAACAGTTTTAGATGTTCTCTATGGGACTGAGGTCTGGGGATTGGGCTGGCCCCTCCATCACATCAGTCTTTGCTCTCTTCCTGGTGTGTTCTGGGTCATCGTCTTGTTTCAAAGACATCTCCTCTTCAGCATGAGGCAACATGACCTCTTCAAGTATTCTGATGTATTGAAACTGATCCATGATCCCTGGTATGTGATCAATAGGCCAACACCACAGTATGAGAAACATCCCATAACACCACCATACTCTACTGTCTTCACAGTGGACTGAGGCTTGAGTTCAGAGCATGGGGGTCGTTGGACAAACTGTCTGCGGCCCCGAGACCCAAAAAGAACAGTTTGTCTCTCATCAGTCCCCTGAATGTTGCTCCATGTCTCCTTTGGCCAGTCAATGTGTCCTTTGGCAGATTTCAACCTATTCAGTTCATGTCTGTTTTTCAGCAGTGGGACTTTGCGGGGGCTGCTAGCTGCTAGCTTAGCATCACATAGCCTTCTTCTGATCCTAACAGTACTCACAGGGAACTCTAAGTCTCCTCTGATTTTCCTGGAGCTGATCATTGGTTGAGCCTTTACCATTTTGGCTATTCTTCGATCCATTAGAATGGTAGTTGACCGTTGTTTCCCACGTCGTTCAGGCTCTGGATGCCATTTCAAGACATTTGAAATCATTTTGGCTGAGCAGCCTATCATTTTCTGCTCTTCTTTATATGTTTTCTCCTCTCCAATCAACTTTCTAATCAGAGTCTGCTGTTCCTCAGAGCAGTGTCTGGAACGACCCATTTAGCTGAGTATTTCAGTGTGAAATAGGGCTGCACGATATGAGGAAAAGCTGCGATGTGCGATACCATTGTTTAATATTGCGATGACGATATGACTTGCGATAAATATTCAAATGTGAATGTTAGTTATACTGTTCCCACGTCTTAGTGCTTTAATGGGTTCTTTGTGAACCTAAACATTGAACAGCCTATTCCCACTGAATAAAGAAATCAAATAGATCATTTCTGACATGCTTTCATTGAACAAATTACACATAAATGAGGCATTATAACTAGAAGAAATTAACGCTCGACGAAAATCTTCTAAACTGACCTTTGTTGATCTGAGATGAAGACAGATTCAGCAGCTGCACGGCCTATTTCTCTCTTCAGATGTTTCAGAAACACGTTTCGGTGAACTATTTTAGTCCAATATGAGATCGTATTCTGAACGAGCCGCCATGACAGTCTGGCTGGGAAGTTCTGGAGAAAAGACCCACGTGACGCGTTCGTCCAATCAGCTGCCGGTTCTCATTTTCTGGTAAATAATCAGACTGTTAATGGAAACAATGCAGAGCAGCGCCGCCTGCTGCTATGGAGACGTATTACGCTTGGCGTCGTCTCAGTGTGTAAACTGTTTTCCTTATTCATCGTGTCAGGCTGTCTGTTGGGATGTGTTCATCGCGCTAGTTCATATCGCCATGACGATGAAAATTCAATGTGTCGTTCAGCCCTAGTGTGAAATGCACTATAACCAGCACGCACAACATTAGCTTCCTTCCTTCCTTAAATATGGGCCATAACTGACAGCTGTTTCTTCACAGAATCAATCACCTCACTAACTGAACTATTATGTTGAACATGCCCCTCTCAATGACAGATTATTACCCAGAATGAGCAGCATGATGTCAGGACTGTTGGTCTGTTGGTTTCTATGACTCTACAACACTTACTAGGACATTATTTACCATGTAGAAATATCACTTCTACCAAAACATGTGATTTATGAGGTTAGTGATGTTGGACTGCTATTATTTTGAACACAACTGTGTATATATATGACTAACTAGAGATGTCCAGATTAGAGTTTAGATTCTCGGCCCGAGCCCGACCCGACCGGACCTCGGGTCGGGCTCGGGCCGTTATTTTCCGCCACATCCTCGGGCCGGGCCGGACCCTTGATCAAGCAATTTTTTTATTTTTTTTGTTTTTATCCATTACCTTATTATCCTATTTGGGTGGGGAGATAGCTATGCCATAATCAGAAATATAATAAATATATATATATAGGTTATATAAAAGTAACAAATGTGTACAAAAGTTAGGCTGCAGTTACTAAATGCAGCACGTGTCATGCGCGGAGTCTCCTCCTCTCGCACGCATCACACCGGGAGCTGGAAGATGTAAAGAACAAAAGAAAAACAGGAGAATTAACTTTGAGCAAGTGTGGAGGAAAGTCGGAGGTATGGAAGCAGTTTAAACAAGTCGTGGGCAGTGACAACAATATGTTGTTCATCGTTTCTTTTTTTTTTTACGTTTCTTCATTCAGATCCACTTGCGATCCGTTCTGAATAAACTAACAGCAGTTTACAGCTTCGTCCTTGTTGTATTATTCTAAACAGATTTCTGTAGTTCAAACAACTCTGAATTGTAGTTGAGAACGTCAGTTATAACGGCCCACGTATTAAAAAATTGTCGGGTTTAAATCGGGCTCGGGCTCATAATTACAGTTAATGTTTCGGGCCGGGCTCGGACACAACGTGCTCGGGCTCGGGCAGGTTAGGGCTGGATTTTTTGGGCCGATCTAAGCTCTAGTCCAGATCTGGCTCGGATTGGCGTTTTTTAACTGATTGGGGATCTGCATTCTCCTTGATATCCTCACTCTGACCACGTACATCAGCTTGTGATCGCTGCCTTTAACCACACACGCCCCGTGCCACAAACGCACCGCCAGACTACCTTTCAAACCAACGTAGCGCCGTCAATCACCAGTGTCTGTTCAGAGTGTCTCTTAGCTTTCATTCATTGGCAACGGGTAAATAAAGTCTTCTTAGTCATCCATTTTTTTACAGAACACACTCACACACACTCACACACACACACACACACACACACACACACACACACACACACTCACGCTCGACGCACACACACTCACGCTCCACGCACACACCAGCGCAGAAGTATAAACATCAGGCCACTCACACAGGCTACGGAGAAAGCTCTGCGTGGAGCCTCCGCACAACTATAAAACATGCTTTACTGACTAACTGTCACTAAGCCCCACCCCTCCCCCCACCATCTTGTTGGTGATTGGCTGGAGTGGTTTGTTGTATTTTGGTGCCCAGCCTGTGCCTCTAGTGTTCAATGTGGTGTCTCCTGAGACCGGGCTGTTTCACGGTGTGTTCAGGGACCAGGCAGCTAGCGGATCAAGGAGAGATGACTACCATTTGAGACAGAAATGAAATCACGCTAAAACCCTGCAGGAACTCCTAAGTTTAGTTTTCGTTGTGGAGCGGGGGGCTGTTTATTTCTTAGTTGGGGGGTTGCTGGGATCCTAAAGAGAACTGGACACATCTGGACTTCTCCTATCTGTTTTATAAGTTACTCCACCTTCCTGCCGTGACAGTAGTCTCTAGTTCCAGTCCTAATGTATTGATTAGAGTATTTATGGATGTATTGATTAGTGTAATGATTAGTGTATTTATGGATATGTTATTGTTGTTGTTGTTGTTGTTGTTCAGCCAGCGGTGGAGGAGACCGGAGCGTGTCTGGAGTATCTGCTGCAACACAAACTGCTGGAGACGCTTTGCACTCTGGGAAAAGCTCAGGTAAGAACAGACCTCCTGATGGAGCGGACTGTAGTCACACTGTATTCCCTCTCCCCCAGTACCCCCCCAGCTCTCATGTTACCATCTCCCCCCCCCAGTACCCCCCCAGCTCTCATGTTTACATCTCCCCCCCCCCCCAGTACCCCCCCGGCATGGTGCAGCAGGTTCTTCTCTTCTTCTCCAAGTTCCTGTCTCAGATGAAGAAGCCTCTCCTGCAGCTCGTCAGCATCTACAAACCTGTTCAGGTAGGAAACTACACACCTGTTAATCACTACAGACAGACAGACAGACAGACAGACAGACAGACAGACAGACAGACAGAGCTTCTTGCTGGAGGTAAATATGAATGATGAAGGAGACTGAAAGCATCTCTGTTTTTATTTGGAGACAGACTGGAAACATTGTGCTGCGTTTTGATGATGTCACTATCTTACATCATCTCTGCTCCGCCCCCAGAAGCTGATTCGTCTCTGTGCACTTCCTGGTTCCCTCACAGAGAAGGAGGAAGCTCAGTTCTTATTGGCCGTTTGCTCCAGAGTGAAACAGGATCCGCACACGCTCAGATACGTCTTAGAGGTAACCAGCGGCTTCACTGACAGGAAGTGACTGTTTCTGTCACTTCTATCAACCTTCATCCGTCACTCTCTTTATGCTTTCAGTTTGTGGACCAACCAGCACCCAGGACACCAGCCTCTGACCAATCACAGCCCTGCACACAGCCTTCCAATCACAGCACAGAGTCACAGGATTCATCTCCCTGCAGCCCAGTCCAATCAGAGAGCGGCCTGCTGTCGGTTCTGCTGCAGTTCACCAACAGTCAGGTCAGTTAACTGGTTCACTACGACTATGGACCGGTCCATTTACAGTCACTACGGCTATGGACTGGTCCATTTACAGCCACTACGGCTATGGACTGGTCCATTTACAGTCAATACGGCTATGGACTGGTCCATTTACAGCCACTACGGCTATGGACTGGTCCATTTACAGTCACTACGGCTATGGACTGGTCCATTTACAGCCACTACGGCTATGGACTGGTCCATTTACAGTCAATACAGCTATGGACTGGTCCATTTACAGCCACTACGGCTATGGACTGGTCCATTTACAGTCAATACGGCTATGGACTGGTCCATTTACAGTCAATACGGCTATGGACTGGTCCATTTACAGCCACTACGGCTATGGACTGGTCCATTTACAGTCAATACGGCTATGGACTGGTCCATTTACAGTCAATACGGGTATGGACTGGTCCATTTACAGCCACTACGGCTATGGACTGGTCCATTTACAGTCAATACGGCTACGGACTGGTCCATTTACAGTCACTACGGCTACGGACCGGTCCATTTACAGTCACTACGGCTACGGACCGGTCCATTTACAGTCACTACGGCTACGGACCGGTCCATTTACAGTCACTACGACTATGGACCGGTCCATTTACAGTCACTACGACTACGGACGAGAAGGACAAGAGATGGCAAGGCCGTGTGCACACAGAGAAATGTCCAAAAGACGTGGTAAAAAATGTGGAGGCCTCGACTCCAAAAGAAAGAAAAACTTTAGTAATTCTGAAGTAGGGCTGCACGATTATGGCCAAAATGATAATCACGATTATTTTGATTAATATATTGATCACAATTAATTATCACGATTATTTGTTGATTTTAACCTAAACTAATGTTATTGTCACATAGGCTAATTATAACTGCTTTCACATCCATATGGTGCTACATTCCTCCTCTGTTGAAGGCTACTATGAAGGAGCCATTTCAGCTGTTGTGCGACCGCTTTCCGAACATACGCGTTTGCCGTGAAAAGATACAGGCAACGCAATTTTCTGTTCACGTTAACGCCGCATGTTAAAATCTGGTGCCAATAGGGCACCGGTGCCCGGTATCTACCGGACGAAATAGCAACGCGGATTACGGTGCCACTTAAATGTCTGCGTTGCGCTCTGATGCTCCAAAACAGACGTTAGAGGCAACAGAAACATGGCTGCATGTCACGCTAGTAAACACTAATAACATGTTACACAGCAGCTAACGTTAGCCTACCATTAGCTACAGTAAACACTAATAACACATTACACAGCAGCTAACGTTAGCCTACCGTTAGCTACAGTAAACACTAATAACACGTTACACAGCAGCTAACGTTAGCCTACCAATAGCTACAGTAAATACTAATAACACGTTACACAGCAGCTAACGTTAGCCTACTGTTAGCTACAGTAAACACTAATAACACGTTACACAGCAGCTAACGTTAGCCTACTGTTAGCTACAGTAAACACTAATAACACGTTACACAGCAGCTAACGTTAGCCTACCGTTAGCTACAGTAAACACTAATAACCCGTTACACAGCAGCTAACATTAGCCTACTGTTAGCTACAGTAAACACTAATAACACGTTACACAGCAGCTAACGTTAGCCTACCGTTAGCTACAGTAAACACTAATAACACGTTACACAGCAGCTAGCGTTAGCCTACCGTTAGCTACAGTAAACACTAATAACACGTTACACAGCAGCTAGCGTTAGCCTACCGTTAGCTACAGTAGTGACTGGATTAAACACGGCTAAAATGCTGACAGCTAAACATGTAGTGTGACTGTATTTCACTGTAGAGGATTCCAACAGCGGGACGTCCTACAGTCTGCCGCTAAAGCTATGAGCTAACAGACTCAAACTAGCACTGGTCACTGCTGTTGTCTGAAAACACAGACGGGACTAAATGTTGCGTTTACTTATGACCGACTGCTATCTGTTACTCCGTTATGTTGGGACCATCGAGGAGGTTAAACATTATCTTTTTCAAGCAAAGGGTTTTCAGCCAACATGTGACTCAAAGACAAAAGACCCAGAGACCATGTGGTCTTTCAGACAAAGGATCT
>NC_050174.1:48628705-48638705 GCF_008315115.2 Sander lucioperca
TCAGACCAGGTGAGACCACGTCTCAGACCAGGTGAGACCACGTCTCAGACCAGGTGAGACCACGTCTCAGACCAGGTGAGACCACGTCTCAGACCAGGTGAGACCTGCCACCGCACGGTTACAGCTTAATAATACATTTACATTTTAAGCCCCTGACCCACCAGCCAGACGGCCGGCCGTTGGCAGTAAAGCCAGTCGGACTGATCAGTCTCCTCGAGGTCCAACAAGTTCCTCAGAACTCACCGAAGAGACGCAGACCTGAGTGCACGTTCTGCGTGTGCGCGAGACGTAATACAAACAATGAAAACCAGAAATGGGTCTGGCTGCTCCAGCTGACGGATAATGGCGGCTTGTTTGAACTCCGATCTCATATTGGACTAAAATAGTTCACCGAAACGTGTTTCTGAAAACATTTGAAGAGAGAAATAGGCCGTGCAGCTGCTGAATCTGTCTTCATTTCAGATCAACAAAGGTCAGTTAGTCAAAAAACAACAAGAACCGTACAGAACCAAAAACCGTGATAGGAACCGAACCGTGGGTTTTGTGAGTACCACCCCTATATCGTATCTAGATGTTTGCACAACAATTCCTATGATATCCTATGAAATGAGGCGGCCGCCGGCCGGTCACGTGACTACAGAGCTCGTTTCAGAGGCCCTTACTGTTGAGATTAGCCGACAACAACTGAGCATCATGGGACGACAGTAGTTGAGTATCGTCACCAAAAGGACTAGTTTAGATGAGAGAAAAGATGGTGGACATTGTTAGAGACTGAAACTGTGTCACTGTGTTTAAGGGTACGGCACCCCGGAACCTTTATTAATTAACCCAGGTTCCCCCAGGGACGTGAAGAGGGGTACCCCGCTAGGGTTGGGCATCGTTTGGATTTTAACAATTCTGATTCCAATTCTGATTCTTCCTGTTGATTCCGGTTCTCATCGACTCTCGATTAGATTCTTTGAGGGTGGAGTTGAAACGGGTCTCATGCTTATTTCACAAATAAGAGGAAAGTTTAATTTTGGGTCAATGGTCGGTTGCAGTTTTACAGCTTTTTCAACGTAAAATAAAGCCAGACTAGAGCGCTGCTTACTGAGCTCCAAGGCTGCAACACAACAAGCGCCTGGTCGCTACGGAAACCAAAACTTAAATTTGGAACCCATGATCAGATTTGAAACCAAATCCTCCAAACGATTCCAATAAAGAAATGATTCCAAGTAGGAATCGGTTCTCGATGCCCAACCCTAACCCCGCCCTGTTGACATGTGCTGCTACCTGCGTGTTTTTCTACCTGTCTATGTGCTGCACACGTTAAGTAAAGTCCGTTAACCGCTTAAAGTGTGCGAGCATTATTAACCATCTAAGGTTATAACAGACATGAACACCTGTTTCCTGTGTTTTAGGAGCCCTCCCTACGGAGTTACCGTGCCTGACTTCATGGCTTAATGACAACAGGCTGCTTTATTCAGTGCTGTTTAAATGATTGTAATGCTCTCACCTGTCCTGTGTCTGTGTCCCCAGATCAGCATGGCGTCTCTGTCTCTGGTGGAGGAGTTGCTACAGAAGCCTCACAGGGACATTCTGGACGTGCTGGTGTTGAGTTTCCTGCTGACTCGGAGCTACCTGTCTCCAGCTGCTGCAGGACAGGAGGACAGACAGGCAGACAGACAGGCAGACAGACAGGCAGACGCACAAGAGGACGGCGAGGACAGCGAGTGAGTCCACACACTGTTACATTACTAATTATAAATACTTATCAGGCAGACTGATCATGAAGACAGTTTACAGAGTCCTAAAACCATACGTGGAGTTTGCGGGGGGGCAGGGGGCCCCCCCTGGCCCCCCTGGCGGCTGAAGCGGGTAATTGCATTGTTTCATGGCATGACCAGATATTTTATAAATATTTTAAATAACACAAAACAACTGAATTGTGGTAGGTAATACATCTGATTCCATATAGCCTAGGCCTACTGCTTTAGTAAAAAAAAATATTTTTTCAGAGCTCTGGCTCTCACCTGAGACTATTGTTGACGCATATGCAGGACGCAAAAAACGAAAATGAATGTTGCACTAGTCTGGACATGTTACCATGCCAACGTTGCAATAAAGGTTTCCTAAATGCCATGTATATAAATTTGCTGTCAGCTTACTAATTGATTGCGCGTTTTGTGTAGATTTGGACTTTTATACGTTTTTATTCCACATTGTTTAAACGGCGAGGAGGATCTACTGATCGCTGTGGATTACTTTTTTCCGTGTCATTGGATTACGGCAAAATACGGATCTTATTTCTTAACGTGTCTTAACGTTTTATGGTGTGACTGCGCTTGGTTTCTGAGTTTGGAGAGCATCTCAACAGACTGGAGGTCCAACACTGAGTGTTCACTGTTACATTTTAGTTGAATTTAAGCGTCTGTCTATTACATTCCCAGACAGCCGTGCTGCGATTGGATTTCATAAGGGCGAATTATTAAATTGTTACAATGTAATTTAAAATCTTCTTTAAAAATAAACATATATGTTTATTTAGCATGTTTGTTTTGTCCATATGTGCTCGTGCTGTGTTCCCCAAGTGGTAGCCAGCTCTCAGCTTCTACAATGAGTTTTTTTTTTTTTTTTTTTTGCCCCCCCCCTGGCTCGAATGTCAAACTCTGCCTATGCCTAAAACCTGTGTGTGTGTGTGTGTGTGTGTGTCCTAGTGGTCTGGAGGAGGACCCATTCTTCTCTGACAGCTTGTCGTTGTCAGACAGTCAGCTGCTTCCTCCTCCCTCTGGTCTGGGATCAGCTGCTGACGTTGTCAACAGGTAACACACACACACACACACACACACACACACACACACAGACATATTGCCATGCTTTTTTATTATTATTATTATTATTATTATTATATTCAGTTTTGTGTGGACTGTGTAATTCCAGATAAACATATTAAAGTATTTCCCAGCGACAAACCATGGCTAAATAAAGAAGTTAAAGTAGCATTAAAAAGGAAAAGGGAAGCTTTTGAAGAAGGGGCTATGGCCCAGATGAAGGTTGTACAAAGGGAGATAAGGCATTTAACCAGTATGTGTAAGCATAAATATAAACTACAGATTGAGGCGAAGATGAGGGGTAATGACTTAAAACAGGCATGGCTGTACACACTGATAGGGAAGGAGGTGAGGAGAAGCCACATTAACACAAACAGAGATGACCTGACCCTTGCAAATGAACTAAATACCTTTTATGCCAGATTTGATACATCAGATTTCTCCTCAGAGCGTAATTCTATCAGACAACAACTTCACTGTGCCCCCCCCCGGTTGTACCAGCTGAGGAGGTGCAAAGACTCTTCAAAAAGATTGATCCAAAAAAGGCAGCTGGTCCTGATAAGATCCGAGGAAGGGTCCTAAAGGAGTGTAGGGAACAACTTAGCCCTATATTTGGGCAGCTTTTTCAAATCTCTCTTGACACACATTACATTCCAAAGGCCTGGAAAACCTCACTGATAGTGCCGGTACCAAAAGTGACAAAACCATCTGCCTTACATGACTATCGCCCAGTTGCCTTAACATCCATCGTAATGGAAAGTCTTGAGAAGATTGTCTTAAAACATGTTCTAGGAGATGTGCAAGGGCTTATTGACCCTCTACAGTTTACATACAGGACAGAAAGGAGCACTGATGACGCCCTATTGTATATGCTCCATAATATTTATTGTCACCTTGGTCAGCCCAAACGATATGTACGTGTGTTATTGATAGACTTCTCATCAGCATTTAACACCATTAGGCCTCACATTAAGATGGAGAGGCTAGTGCGGCTGGGAGTGCACAGTGACGTCATCAGATGGGTTGAGTCCTCTCTGACTGAGAGGGCAGTGTGTCAGGGTACATGAAGCAGGGTCTTCTCCCATTATTACAAATAGAGGTCGACCGATAGTGGATGTTACCGATAGCGATAGCTAGGTTGGGCCGTATTTGCCGATAACCGATTAATGGACCGATAGTATTTATAACTTATACAGTTGACAAAATACATACATTGTTTCAAAAAAAGTCCAGACGCTTTTGCCAATAATCAAAATAATAATGTCATATTTATTGATATTACACCCACAGCAATGCTACACAAGCATGTGTGTTGTCTAAAACAGTTCTCCTACATATTTGGAGTCATCCAGTGCAAAAATAAACATAATGAGCATTATAATTCATATAAAGGACAAACAATCTCAAAACAGTGACGCCATTCTTCTCTGTAGAACGGTTTAGAACGGTAACAGACGATCTCTGACCTGGAGGGATCTATCTCTCCCACTTTATACTATATATACATTTGTTCTCGCTTGGATGTCCATATAAGGCGTAATGTGTGACAGACCTGCCTTCCCATTGGTTGAAAACATAAACAAAGGCATCATGGGAGATCCCCTTGTCGGTAGCACCTACTGTCTATGGGTAGCACGGAGTTAGCGGCAGAAATGACCGAAAACGTGATGAATTATGGACATCAAGTGGATAGATCTTGGATGTAACAGTTTGGATTTAATGCTCAACAACCCTGAAAAAAGGCCCAAGTTCCAGGCTGGATAGAAAATCACCTGTAAAGGCTAGAAAGACACCAGAGACACCCCCGTGACGGCTAACTCGTTAGCTTTTAGCTGCAGCAATCAGTAAGTCTCTACGTTTAACTGTTATTAAATGATCTAAATATGAATCAGAGGTGCCGTTTGGGATCGTGGACGATCCTTTAGGGTTCTGATTCTGACATTTGGGTCGGACTTGTGTTTATTTTTGTCAGTGTTTTAACCGCTAGAGGTACGTTAGCCTACTGCTAATGTTTAGCGTCATCTCAGCCTCGATAGCAAACAAACAAACTGTTGTGCTGTTCTTTCTCTACTAATGCAGCATCTATTCAACAAATTAATATGTACTGTATACATACCTTTTTGCTGTCGATGCTTTAAACGCCATCTGATGTCAGCTTTCTCCTCAGCATGTTCTCTCCGTGCAGCGCGCAGTAACACGAGTCCAGAATAAACAACACGAGGCATCAGTGATAGTTTTTATTTCTCCTCTAGAGGCCGCTATTGTAATGCATGATGCCAGCAGACCCTTCTCGGCTCTCGCGTACTGTGTAATGAATGACAGCGTGCGCTTCTCAGCCGCTCCAGCAACGGATGCAACCATCGGTATGGATTTTTGCCGATAACGATAGTTCCACCAATCAACTATCGGTGCCTATCGGTCGACCTCTAATTACAAACACGGGGGCTCCACAAGGAAGTACTATCTCCCCCGTCTTATTTACCCTGTACACTAATGAATGCAGGAGCAACACACAGCAACATGTTAGCTGATGATACAGCGATCGTAGGTTTGATACGGGACAACGATGAAACCAACTACCGGGCTCTGGTAGATCAGTTCATAGGATGGTGCAGGTCCAGTTGTCTTCTGCTAAACACAAAGAAGACTAAAGAAATGATATTTGACTTTACAAGTGGGGGTCGACCCACCAGCAGATGACTATAGAGGGCAAGGGATTGAAGTGGTAGAGGAGTATAAATACTTAGGAACAATAATAGATGCTAAGCTATCATGGAATACCAACTCTGATGCCATCTATAGAACGGGTCTGCAGCCACTGTATTTTATGCAGAAGCTGAGACAGTTCAGAGTAGAAAAAGACATGATGGTTCTTTTCTATCGCTCTTTTGTTGAGAGTATTTTAACTTTCTGCTCCATTGTCTGGTATTTGTAATTACACAGGATAGTTAACATGATGTCTGGACTGAGTTAATTTCTCTGACTATGATCTGTGAATCCAGGGTGGTGAGGAAAGGAAAGTAATTTGCGGTGCTGGGCTACATCCCCTATTCCAGGCGTATGAGATGCTGCCATCAGTCAGAAGATATAGACTGCCGTCCTTACGAACCAACCGGGCTGCAAATCATTCATTCGGTCCAGCATCACACTGCTGAATAAGTTAGGGGAAATAACTTGATCCTTTCTGTGTGATAATACGGCACGCTGGTGTAATATTAAAACACCACTGACGATGTTGCACCTTACTATTGATAGCCCACTGGTGCTAACGACACTGCACTTTGCTATTTTATTATGATGTGGAGATATTTGGGATTGTGTATTGTGGTTGTGCGGGGGGAGGGAGGGTTTAGTGGTCTGTTGTCTGTCTGTCTGATGAGCTGTATGGTGCAAGATGAATTTCTGAAAGGATCTATCTATCTATCTGTCTGTCTGTCTGTCCATCCATCCATCCATACTTATTTACTTACTTACTTACTTACTTACTTACTTACTTGATGCGTGCTTCCTGTCAGGCTGAACAACTCCTCTTAGCCGTGTTATAATGACATCATACCTCAGCCTGTGGTCAGCTGTTGATTCATTATAGTCATTACATCACCCAGCCAGTAAGATCCAGGAGCTCTACCTGAGACACCGCTACACAATATACCTTCACACAACCAGCAACATGCTGACAAGTTAACACAAGAGTTTGTGTAAATTGCTGTGTGTGTGTGTGTGTAGCTTCCTGTGTTTAGTTCCTGTTCAGGTTCGATCAGCTCAGCTGCTGCAGGAGGGAGGCTACGAGTCATACGTCCACGACGCTCACACACTGGTCAGCACACACACACAGACAGACACACACACACACACACACACACACACTCACACACAAGATCTGATTGATGTTGTTGTTTCTGGTGTTGTTGACTTCATGTTGTGTGTCCTCCTGCAGGTGACAGAGTGTCAGTCTCTCTCTCTGTCCTGGGATTGGCCCATCGCTCCCCCCCCTCCCTCCACCGGTGTGGGGGGGGACTTCTTCGAGGGTCACCTGCTCAAAGTTCTGTTTGACCGGCTGGGACGCGTCCTGGAGCAGGTAGACACACACACACACACACACACACACACACACACACACACACACTCTTTCCAGCTCTCAGCGAAGGTGGTCACTTTTCTCTCCCTCTCCCTCCCAGGCCTACCCTGCTTGCTATCTTGTCTCGTGTTGTCTGTTGTTAACTTTTAGAGACTCTCCCTGCAAGGCTCCACAAATAACCAAAATCATGGAATTGATTAACTGAGATTTAACATAAATCTCTGCGCACCCATTACTCTGTGAAATATCTCACAAACTCTTCACTCAACACATGCATCAGTACAACAAGCGGTCCCTGAGTAATACGGTTTTGAAATTGCAACAAAATTTCTACATGGTCTACAACTTTATAATGTATTCTCTTGTAAACTATTTATGTCAGCACAGATATTTTTTGTAAATTGCTTAGCCAGTGTATTCCACCATAGTGGTTATTATATTGCCAGATTCCAGACAATCCCACTTACATATATATATATATATATATATATATATATATATATATATATATATATATACAGTGAGGAAAATAAGTATTTGAACACCCTGCTATTTTGCAAGTTCTCCCACTTAGAAATCATGGAGGGTCTGAAATTGTCATCGTAGGTGCATGTCCACTGTGAGAGACATAATCTAAAAAACAAAATCCAGAAATCACAATGTATGATTTTTTAACTATTTATTTGTATGATACAGCTGCAAATAAGTATTTGAACACCTGTCTATCAGCTAGAATTCTGACCCTCAAAGACCTGTTAGTCTGCCTTTAAAATGTCCACCTCCACTCCATTTATTATCCTAAATTAGATGCACCTGTTTGAGGTCGTTAGCTGCATAAAGACACCTGTCCACCCCATACAATCAGTAAGAATCCAACTACTAACATGGCCAAGACCAAAGAGCTGTCCAAAGACACTAGAGACTAAATTGTACACCTCCACAAGGCTGGAAAGGGCTACGGGGAAATTGCCAAGCAGCTTAGTGAAAAAAGGTCCACTGTTGGAGCAATCATTAGAAAATGGAAGAAGCTAAACATGACTGTCAATCTCCCTCGGACTGGGGCTCCATGCAAGATCTCACCTCGTGGGGTCTCAATGATCCTAAGAAAGGTGAGAAATCAGCCCAGAACTACACGGGAGGAGCTGGTCAATGACCTGAAAAGAGCTGGGACCACCGTTTCCAAGGTTACTGTTGGTAATACACTAAGACGTCATGGTTTGAAATCATGCATGGCACGGAAGGTTCCCCTGCTTAAACCAGCACATGTCAAGGCCCGTCTTAAGTTCGCCAATGACCATTTGGATGATCCAGAGGAGTCATGGGAGAAAGTCATGTGGTCAGATGAGACCAAAATAGAACTTTTTGGTCATAATTCCACTAACCGTGTTTGGAGGAAGAAGAATGATGAGGACCATCCCAAGAACACCATCCCTACTGTGAAGCATGGGGGTGGTAGCATCATGCTTTGGGGGGGTTTTTCTGCACATGGGACAGGGCGACTGCACTGTATTAAGGAGAGGATGACCGGGGCCATGTATTGCGAGATTTTGGGGAACAACCTCCTTCCCTCAGTTAGAGCATTGAAGATGGGTCGAGGCTGGGTCTTCCAACATGACAATGACCCGAAGCACACAGCCAGGATAACCAAGGAGTGGCTCTGGAAGAAGCATATCAAGGTTCTGGCGTGGCCTAGCCAGTCTCCAGACCTGAACCCAATAGAGAATCTTTGGAGGGAGCTCCAACTCCGTGTTTCTCAGCGACAGCCCAGAAACCTGACTGATCTAGAGAAGATCTGTGTGGAGGAGTGGGCCAAAATCCCTCCTGCAGTGTGTTAACCTGGTGAAAAACTACAGGAAACGTTTGACCTCTGTAACTGCAAACAAAGGCTACTGTACCAAATATTAACATTGATTTTCTCAGGTGTTCAAATACTTATTTTCCTCACTGTATATATATATATATATATATATATATATAATTAATTAAAAATTTTAAAAATTAAAAAAATTAATCTAATTAATTACAGACTCTGTGATTAATTAATCAAAATTAATCGCATACATAATTAACGGTGCCTGAACCGATACTTTTTAAGAAAGTAAAAAAAGAAAAGAAAACAAAGGTACTAAACAACAGTTGGTGACATTAAAGAACGGCTTGTTTATTGCTAAGGCCATATGGTCAAAAATAAATGATTTAATAATGTATAACAATAACAATAACTTATTTCACTAGTAAATTACTGTTGAACGACAAAAACAACCATTTAGGACATTTACAATAACTTCAAATGCACCACGAAGCTGTAGTTTACCAGTTTCATTGAACGCACCGTCTGTGTTGTTTCTCCGACGGCAGCTGCAGATTGTTACATCCTGGTGTTGAGTCCCAGTCCTCTACAGTAAAACACAGTCACACTTTACACCGTTCAGAGTTAGCTGTCAGCATTGGAACCGTGTTTAATCCAGCTACTAGCTAGTGGTAGGCTAATGTTAGCTGCTGTTGAGTATAGTGTTAACTAGCTAGCGGTAGGCTAACGTTAGCTGCTGTCGAGTATAGTGTTAACTAGCTAGCGGTAGGCTAACGTTAGCTGCTGTCGAGTATAGTGTTAACTAGCTAGCGGTAGGCTAATGTTAGCTGCTGTCGAGTATAGTGTTAACTAGCTAGCGGTAGGCTAACGTTAGCTGCTGTCGAGTATAGTGTTAACTAGCTAGCGGTAGGCTAACGTTAGCTGCTGTCGAGTATAGTGTTAACTAGCTAGCGGTAGGCTAACGTTAGCTGCTGTCGAGTATAGTGTTAACTAGCTAGCGGTAGGCTAACGTTAGCTGCTGTCGAGTATAGTGTTAACTAGCTAGCGGTAGGCTAACGTTAGCTGCTGTCGAGTATAGTGTTAATTAGCTAGCGGTAGGCTAACGTTAGCTGCTGTCGAGTATAGTGTTAACTAGCTAGCGGTAGGCTAACGTTAGCTGCTGTCGAGTATAGTGTTAACTAGCTAGCGGTAGGCTAACGTTAGCTGCTGTCGAGTATAGTGTTAATTAGCTAGCGGTAGGCTAACGTTAGCTGCTGTCGAGTATAGTGTTAACTAGCTAGCGGTAGGCTAACGTTAGCTGCT
>NC_050174.1:48643705-48671205 GCF_008315115.2 Sander lucioperca
CACACCTGGGACACCTGACACACACCCGACACACACCTGGGACACCTGACACACACCCGACACACACCTGGGACACCTGACACACACCTGGGACACTTGATGTCCGTCCCTAGGACACGCCAAAAGGTACTCCTGGGACAGGTACGCCTGTCTGAACAGGAAACTGAAGAGGCGGAGGTTTCCGAGGCGACCTGAAGGCCTCATCGCCGTCTCTGCCTTAATGAACTCCGTCCTGATTGTGATGTCACAGTTTTAGTTATTTATTATGTGAGTTTTAATATTGATGGTGATGCAATCATGAAAGAATTGTCTTAGAATCTTAGCGTGGTGTTTTTCTACGTTTTGGGAGGTTTTGATAATGTTTCTTGGAGCTGTGATGTGTGTGTGTGTGTGTGTGTGTGTGTGTGTGTGTGTGTGTGTGTGTGTGTGTGTGTTAAAGGTTCTTTATTGTCCCATACACATACATGTAGCTGCATTTAACCCATCCTTAGAGGGAGCAGTGGGCAGCCAATCACAGCACCTGGGGACCAACTCCTGATCTGAGCCAGTGCCTTGCTCAAGGGCACTGACCGGAGAAACTAGTACATATTTTTAGATGGTGGGGGGAAACCCACGAAGACATGGGGAGAACACACACACACACACACACACACACACACACACACACACACAGGCCCAGAACGACCTGGATTCAGACCCACAACCTTGTTGCTGTGAGGCCACAAGCCTAACCATTGGGCCACCATGCTGCGGAGTTGTAGTCCACAGAGCGATGTCACAGTAAAGTAAGTGACGTGTATTGTGGAAGTTGTAGTCCACTGAGCGATGTCACACTAAACTAAGAGATACTACGACAATCTGAGACTTTCTTAACTACCGGACACATTTGAATTGAGATAAAGTTCCACACTGGACACAGGAAGGGGTGGGACTTCCCCCCCTCCTCTGCCAGGAGGCAGAGCCTGGACAGGAAACAGATTCCACACACACACGGATATTTAAATGTGAAAAAAATGGTTTTATCCCAAAGAATGAGAGTGACCTCAGCGATGATGTCATCAAGTCAGATTTGTTCACGTTAATAAAAAGTGAAGCAGACTTTCTTTAATGTGGATCGTTTTCTTTGTTTCAATAAAAACTTTATTGGTATATTTTTCTGTTGAAGTGCTTAACAGGTGTTGATGTAAAATTATGTTATATATAACCATCACCAAACCCACCAGACTCCATGTAAATAATCAGTACTTTTAGCGTGTATAGAGCCAGCATATTTCCACCAGACTCCATGTAAATAATCAGAGCAGAGAGCAGACAGACGGGAAGACGGACGCAGAGAGACCCTCCACCTGGAAATGGATCACCTGCTGCTGCTGCTGCTGCTGTGGAGCTCAGGTACCACTCTGCTTTAAACATCGTCTCTTCTTATCATTCATTGATTCTTTATTTCCTGTCAGACACACAAAGTGCCTCGTGGCTTCATAACACACCAACGTTTCAGTTGCAGTGTTAAAACATTTCATATTCACATATCGATCTGTAAATCAGAGACAGAGAAAGAAAAGACAAAAAGGAAAATGGATTTAGTGAAATCGTTAGAATCCTTCAGATTTTCATCAAATCAAACCACGTTTCTGATTCTATTTTTAGTCCGTTGTTATTTCTGTAACATCCAACCTTAACCCTAATTATTTAACCAAACACTGAACTAATGATACCATATCAGAAATTATAACTTTACTCATCATCAGAACCAGACAGAATCTGCAGATTGTTTAACAGTTATCAGAGATGATCCAGAATGAAAATCTGAAGAATTTAGCCGAGTGTTTTTCTGTTTTAAATATGTTTACGTCTGTGGGAACTTCTGCGCAGACAGATTCTGTGATCCTGCTGATAATCAGTAATCATCCGTGTGGTTTTTAATGATAAGCGGGAAATTGTGCAGAAAGTTTTGCGGTGACTCCTCCTCATGACAGCTTTACAGGAAACGCTGCAGCATGTGATCAGTGTTACTGAGAGGGAGTTGATCCGGGGCCTGTTTCATAAAAGCAGAATTTCTAAATCCAGGATAACTGATAAAGCGAGGTTTGACCTAGTCTGATCCGTGCATCCTGGCTTGGTGCGTTTCACAAAGGCCAAGCCAGACTGAGGAGGATAGACTAGGTGGAGTCAGGCTGAGGAGGAGAGACTAGGTGGAGTCAGGCTGAGGAGGAGAGACTAGGTGGAGTCAGGCTGAGGAGAAGAGACTAGGTGGAGTCAGGCTGAGGAGGAGAGACTAGGTGGAGCCAGGCTGAGGAGGAGAGACTAGGTGGAGTCAGGCTGAGGAGAAGAGACTAGGTCGAGTCAGGCTGAGGAGGAGAGACTAGGTGGAGTCAGGCTGAGGAGGAGAGACTAGGTCGAGTCAGGCTGAGGAGGAGCGACTAGGTCGAGCCAGGCTGAGGAGGAGCGACTAGGTCGAGCCAGGCTGAGGAGGAGAGACTAGGTCGAGTCAGGCTGAAGTAATTCAGATAGATGCGCGTCCACGGCTTTCCTCAAAAGACTGCGAGGTCGATCACAGATTTACTGATTGACTGATGCTAAAATTGAGAATATGCATTGTTCATGTGGAAGTATGATGACGTGAAACACATTATTTGTAAAAAAAAAAAAAAAAAAAGAAACACGGCCGCTGTAATGAAACAGAGAGAGAAAGCGTAGCAGACGATCACGGACCGACTGAATGAGTAAGTAGACTAAATATATACATTAACTGACCTCTGCTCTGAACTGGAGCCGTCATAATCATACCATTCAAGGATTAGGCTACTAATCATTTACACAAATTAACAGTTGTACTCTTTGCCTTAAAAGTAAGCAGAAGATAATGTTACTCAGGAAATTTACCATGAAGATCAATTTTCTACAACACTAGAATATCTTTCACTCTGTTCCTCCCTCTCTCTTTAATGGGCTAACATATACATTTCCTAAGTCATATTAACTTCCACTGCTGACTTTTAATGCAAAGTTACAACTGTTGGTTTTTGCAGATGACAGTGACTCAGTGAATGGTTTCAGTTAAGAGCAGTAGTTCATAAATGTATATTTTAGACTATCATTCAGTCTGTCCACTATTATCTGCCACGCTTTTTCTCACGTGTTGTTTTTTTTTTTTTATAGAGGACGAGTTTCCTTCTCTACATATTATATGCTTTGTTCCATCATATATATGGACATAGAAAAGAAAGACACTGAAGAAATGTGACTAAAATCTAGAAACTATAAAGATAATTAAGTGATAAATTCCATGCACACTGTAAACATGAATGTAACAGAGTATATTCATCAGTTATTTCCCGCCCAGCTAAATATAAGGTCATAAACCATTGGGGTGTCCTCTCCACTGTTGTTACATGAATGTACAGTAGCCTCCATCACTAGTTACTGGTCCAGTGAACTAAGACTATCATTTGGGAGGATTGTACAATTAGGATATGTTCTTACAATTGTAGAATCCTCCCAAATTGTAGTCGTTAAAGAATACAAAAAAAAATTAAACAACTAAAATAATTTAAGGTCCACTATAGCAACACAAATGTACAGCACTTTATATGTTGCCCTTAGTAACAGACTTAATTTAAAACACATTTGAAATGTTATCAGCCTTTTCTAATTATCTCAACAACTGTCATAATATATTCATCAAACTTCTAACAACAATATGAGCAGCAGTCTTCATACAGCAATATAACAGTAACAATGACACAGGAATAATTATAAAAAATAATGGTCACAACTTTAAATAATAACAGTCGCCTAATTAAATGAACAGCAATATGCACCTGTTGTATTTTAATCCAGGCTGATAACAATAAGGTAAAAGCACTGCTGAGTGATCAGAAAAGGCTCCAGGATTAATAAATCCTGGCTGTTAGCCTGGTCAGGAGCAGGCTAGCTGTTAGCCTGGCTGTTAGCCTGGTCAGGAGCAGGCTAGCTGTTAGCCTGGCTGTTAGCCTGGTCGGGAGCAGGCTAGCTGTTAGCCTGGCTGTTAGCCTGGTCGGGAGCAGGCTAGCTGTTAGCCTGGCTGTTAGCCTGGTCGGGAGCAGGCTAGCTGTTAGCCTGGCTGTTAGCCTGGTCGGGAGCAGGCTAGCTGTTAGCCTGGCTGTTAGCCTGGTCGGGAGCAGGCTAGCTGCACAGAATAAATCTCCATGGTAACTTAGGTTCCTCTGCTTTTGTGAAACCGAGTGAAGGCTAAATTCATCCAGGATAACGGGTTTATCAGAATCACGGCTTAATCCCTTATCTTGGTTTGTTATACATTAACTTTCCCTTTAAATCATACCCCCCCCTCTCTGTCCTGGAACATTTGTTGAATGTTACCAGGAAGTTAATTATTTCTCTCTTTGTACTTTAAAGGGTAACTACCGTTTTTCAACCTGGACCATATGTTCCTGTTTTTCAGTGTTTCCCAAAGATTAGAAAGCAATTTGTGGTGGCGGGGGGGGGGGGGGGGGGGGCACCCTGTGTGTGACCGGGGGGGTTCACAATAATTATTTCACTAATAATTTGTTACACAGAACTTTATTATATTAAATATTAATCAAAAATGTTTTCACACCTGACTTGTAAATATCGTAAACAAATTAATAATAATAATAATAACAAACCTTTCATGAACTTGTGGATTTCGCCAGCTGTTCTATCTGCACCAAATAGGCCAAGCTACCACGCTGCCAGGGATGATCTCGTTTCCATGGAGACAGACGCAGTGTGCACGGAGGGGAGGGGCTGTGTGTGTGTGTGTGTGTGTAAAAAAAAGAAAAAGCAAAATAAATAAAACTGTTGAATAAATATTTTTGTCTGAATGAAAGTAGGAAGAATCTAAATCCTTACAGAGTAGTGGGGGCATACGGTTGTTATACATTAAGTTTCCCTTTAAATCATTGACCTCGACAACCCAACTGCATTTTACAGTGGTTTCCATTGGACTGAACTGTAAAGTTATCCAGGACAATGACATCCTAAAGTGTAGAGAAGTGGACTTGTTACTGTAAGCTTCAAACTGTCTATCTGTCTGTCTGCCTACCTGTCTGTCTGCCTGTCTGTCTGCCTGTCTGTCTCTGTATTTACAGACCTGCTGCTTCAGCCCAACATCTCTGTGTCCTCCTCCATGGTCGGGGTCTCCGAGGTGGACCAGCAGGAGGTGTTCCAGGTGTTCTGGGGCTCCAACTTCACCATCAGCTGCTCCATCCAGCCACAGTACCCAGGAGGCTCCTTCCAGCTCACCTTCACCTCCTCCGACTCAACACACAACTACACCCAGCCAGCTGTCAATCACTCTGCCCACTTCCTGTTTCCTGCTGCAGAGCCCGCCCACCAAGGAAGCTACAGCTGTGTTTATCACCTCTATGTTTTCTCTCATAACTTCTCCTCTGAGAGCCGTGTGCTCTCTCTCAGCGTCATGGGTAAGCTGACTGTTTACAGGATTGGAGAAGATGATTGGTCCAAACTGAGTGAAAATGATCAGCTGACAACATATTGTTTCTGGACTGACTCTGTGACGACTGTCATCATGTTACACATGTCAGATAGTAACCAAACTCATACAAAGTGTAAAAATGTTAACAGCTAACAATTAACTGAAGGACAGAGCATGTTTGGTTACGAGGATAACTCTGGTTCTCTGAGAACTGAGCAAGGTGTTTCACTATGAGAATCACCTTCTGATGTGACCAATCACAAAGCTCTGACCATGGTGTGAGAGATAAGTGTCCATGTTGAAGTGATTTTAGATTTCAGGTCAGTTTGTGTTTAATGGGAGCTGTTGGACTCGTGATGTTGTGTGATGTGTTGACTGTCCATGTGTTCCATCAGATCCGAGGCCTTTAATCATCAGAGCGATCCTCCTGCCGCTGATTCTGCTGGTGGAGAACATTGTCCTTTACTTCTACTGTAGGGTACGGACACTCTCTCTCTCTGTTGTTTCCACCACTGGCTGTGTTTGTTAAACTAAAGAGAGGAGTGATGCAGGAAGTCACATCTGTGTTCTGTTATGTCTCCCCAGGCCAACAGGGGGCAGCTGCCGTGCAGACAGAAGAACATTGATCTCCAGGCCAACAGGGGGCAGCTGCCGTGCAGACAGAACAACATTGAGCTGGATTATTATAACCTGGGTGTCCCTGCAGCTGAAGGAGGACCGACTGAAGAGGAAGGAGCTCAGGGAGCTGAGTAGCACCTCCAAGGAGCTCATGGAGGTTAAGCATTTATGCACCTTTTTAACCGACTTGGAATAATTCCCATTTATTTACCCTTACAAAACTTCAATTCATTTTGAATGGCACATACTGGGTACTTGTGTACAAAATCCGGGGTCTCTGGGGCCAATCTGTGAGGAAAAATGAGTTTTAAAAAGTACATTTTACTGACAAATGTCAAAAGAACCTGTTTTAGGGACCCGGTAGGGGTCCTTAGGATGGACCCAAAACAGGTTAGAAAAAGCATCTTTTGTTTAAAAAATTGCCGAAGAAAAAAACACTTACCCTAGAAAGTAGCTGAAAAAACAGTAGTTACCCTTTAAGGTAGAACTGGGAAGAGTGGTTGACAGCCTTAAAATAGCTTCTGCACTCGCCGATTTTTAGTATCCACCCAGGCCAAACTTTCCCATGCAGCCATCTCAATTTCTTCGGGTTGTCCAGCAAATCATAACTGGGATAAAGAAAAGAGCCTTTTGAATGTCAAGTTGAGTTTAACAGCCCTTCCAGATGGTTCTCTCCTCAAGACTAAAGTTATCTGCATGTACTGTTGATGTGATCTGAGTTACCACCGGATTATGTCAAGTCACAAACACCACTTGAGCTTTAAAAACTTGAAAAAAACTCCCTTTTAAAATATTTAAAAGTATTTGAAAGTGTTTTCAAGTCGTCTCCTCGATGGTCAGAAATGGGATTTACAAATTGTTGTTGTTGTTTGTAACTACTTATTTTTGCTCATTTTTTGAATGAATGAATTTTCGTATTTTGTAACAATTGAGCTTTTATCAGTTATCAGGATTTTTGCTAATTTCTGTAGTTAATCATTTTGATGAATGTTATCCAACAGCATTGCGTAACATTGGTATTTTCACTGATATGATGCCAGAATTATAGTCATCTCTTTATTCTTTTCTTATTTTTAAGTTCTTTATTTCATTGTTTCTATTTGTAAGTTGAAACAAGTGTACTTGTTAATGCATCTACATCTTGTTATGTTTCTATTTATGTCTAAATGTGTAGAACTATAAGTGACACCAAAAAAAATTAATAAAATCATCCTTAAATCCAAATATTATTATTTGAATCGGCTGTTTTTTCAGTGTTGTCAGACTTCAGCTAAGAAGAAGCCGAGTGTTTGAAGACAAAGCCTCCAATTAACATCAGAAACCATCAATAGTAAATACAGAGGAATAAAGTTATTGTAGTAAACTGTTGAAGTAGGAGGTCTGTAGTTCTGTTATTGTAGTAAAATGGTGACGTCGGAGGCCTTTAGTTCTGTTATTGTAGTAAACTGTTGACCTACATCTCGGACCACGCCTCCAGCACTCCACACAGAAACAAACACAGACAAAACAAACACAAACAGACACACAGGGAAAGGACATCCCAGACAGGACAGAGAGAGTGCTGCCCGTAACAGTTGATGCTCTTGGTACTTTAGGTTCCCATATTTGACCTTTTACCAAGAATCTGGGTGTGATTTTTGACAGTGCTTTTAAATTTGATAAACAGATTAGCTCTGTTGTTAAAACCAGTTTCTTTCAGCTGAGACTATTGGCTAAGGTTAAGCCTTACCTGCTACGCAAAGACTTTGAAAGAGTCATACATGCATTTATTACATCCCGTTTAGATTACTGTAACTCTTTGTATGTTGGATTGGATCAGTCATCCCTTCGTCGGTTACAGTTAGTCCAGAACGCAGCAGCTCGATTTTTAAATGGGACTAAAGAGTGCGATCACATCACACCGGTTTTGGCCACGCTCCACTGGCTTCCTGTTTGTTTCAGGATCGAATTTAAAATTGTATTAATTGTTTTCAAGATCTTAAATGGGTTGTCGCCTTCTTATTTATCAGAGCTTTTACATGTCCACACACCTGTCAGAGCACTGAGGTCTTCCAATCAGATGCTCCTCGATGTGCCCAGATCCAGGTTAAAAAATAAAGGTGACCGAGCCTTTGCAGTGGCTGCTCCAAACCTCTGGAATGGTCTACCTATTAATGTAAGAACAGCTTGGACCGTTGAAACATTCAAGTCCTTGCTTAAGACCCATTACTATGCTTTGGCTTTCAAATCAAGTTGAGCTTTGATATCTTGACCTTGTTGTTGTGCTGTTGGTTATTTTGTATTGTATACTGTGTATTGTTATATGTGTATAGGAAAATTTGATTGGTCGTCAAATGCGCAAAAATTTTACGTAGCAAAATTCCTTGAGTAACTTTTGGTCACGTCCATCTGGAGATGCTACGTACCAGGTTTCGTGCTGATTCGGCGTACGGCCTAGGACGAGTTCGAAAAAATTGGTTTTGCGCATTGCGCGATATTGCAGAAAAAAATGTAAGCATAAATGGCCGTGGCCTATATCATGTGATTCAGCTTGATTCAAGGAACACGTGGATCTATGGTTTTTAGATGTGTAATGTGGGAGTTAAAGGCAAAAAACCATTATAGCGCCACCTAGTGGTCCACATGTGTAATTTTTGGTAGGTGTGGTCCATGACCCATTGTCTATCTACCCTGTAAATGTAAAGTTGTTCACCCTAGTGTAAGTAGTAAATTTAGACGTGGGTCCCATAGGCCACGCCCACTTTGACCCCTCAGTACCCCACTCTAGACATGGCCTCAGGAGTGTCCCTAGATGGTGCCCATCAAATTTTGTAAAAATCAGATTAGCGGTTCATGAGATATAAACGTTTTGTACTTGTAGCGCCCCCTAGTGACCGATTTTTGTAAAACGTGTGGGTGACCTTCAGAGGGTCATGCTAAACAAGAATCTAAAGTTTGGCGTTGATGGCATTTATTTTGGCCGAGATATGGCAAAGTTGGTGTTTTCATAGTTAGATACACAAATTTGTTTGTGCGTAATTTGCGCAATTTTTATTCTATCAAAATTATTTTTCTTAACTTTTTGTCCGGACCATCTGGAGATGCTACCTGCCAAATTTCATGCCGATCTGTCGCACGGTCTAGGAGGAGTTCGAAAAAGTAGGTTTTTGATAAATCGCGATTTTTCATGCATAAAAGTTTAGGCGGAAATGGGCGTGGCCTATATCACGTGATTCAGTTGGATCCAGGGAACACGTGGATATATGGTTTTTAGATGTCCGGTGTACGATGTGGGAGTTATAGGGCCAAACACATTTTTTTCTGCTATAGCGTCACCTAGTGGTGGAAGTGGGTCTATTTCTGCGCCTGAGGTCCTTGCGGAGTTCTGAACCATTCCTGAAAATGCCAACCCCCCACCGTGTACGGTTTAGGCTGTAGTCGGAGTTTTAGGCGGAGAAGAATAATGACTATGATGATGATGAATAATCAGTAGAAAAACAATAGGGTTCTACAGCCCTGCTGTGCGAACGGCATAGCTTTGCTCTTGCCCGTTCTTGCAGACTCGGGCTTGGACCCCTAAAATAATGAACTTCATCAGGGGGAATTCAAGCACACAGCACCGTTTATTCCGAAAACTTGTGCAGGAATCTGAAGCCTCTCATGATGACCTCTTACTCCACAACAACGTGCACTGTTTCAGTAAGGGCAAAGCACTGGAGCGTTTCGTTGAACTCAGGGATCAAGTTGTGGATTTTTTAATGCAAAGCCAATCAAAAGCGGCAGCTGACCACCTGCGCATCATGCAAGACAGCATACATTTGCAACATTGCATTTTTAACGGATTTTCCCATTTGAACGCATTAGATCTACAACTACAGGGGAAAGAAAAACCTGTGGTGAATATGGTGGAAAAACTTGATGCCTTTGGAAACAAACTTGATCTTTTCCACGAAGATTTGTTGTGGTGGAGGCTGCTACACTTTAGCACACTTAAGACCGTGGGTCACAGCAATGTCACAGAGAACATGAAGACATTTATCACACAGCTGGGGGAACATTTCTCTGCAAGATTTGATGACTTTGCCATTTCCATGGATGTCATTGGATTCGTGCGTGACCCATTCACTATCAGCCCAGGCGGAGAATTCCCCGCTAACGTGAGGAAGGTGATGCCGCTGGACGAGGCGGCTATTCAAAGTGAACTGATTGACATCCAGGCCGCTGGTGACATGAAGGCTGCTCTCCGTGGTGCTGAAAGCTTGAGCACCTTTTGGGCTGCTTGTCCCCAAGAGCATGACACACTGAAGACATTGGCCATGTATGTGCTCACTATGTTCGGATCAACATACACCTGTGAAGCTGCGTTCTCAAAAATTAACTCTATAAAAACGCATGAGAGGAAGCGACTGTCAAACCAGTCTTTGGAGGACTGCTTGCGCATAAACCTGACAGCTGTCAAGCCCGATGTCAAAAAGATAGTGTCGAAGGGGAAATGTAACTTCTCCCATTAAGCAAACGTGAGTGTTTAGTCTTGGGATTTTCTTGGTTTTACTTTATTTGTTGGATCACAGGCTACTTTAATTTTATGTAAATAGTAACATTTCTAATAACTGAGGCCTGTCGCTTTTATTTGTCATTAGAACTATTTGCTGATGTGCGAGGCTTGCAGTTACCGTGTTCTTCTCTGTTATGGTGATGGTTGTTATTGAGACATCGCAGTTGTGCGCAAATCCCAGACGAGGAAAATTTTGACATTTGTGAAAAAATGAGCACGTGAAACAATAAAAGATGTTCAATGAGAGCAACACGTTTATCGTCATTTTTGATTGAAGGCAGGCTATGGCACAAGCTACTTTTCAGAAAGCGTTTTTTTCATTTGATTTAAAAATAAATAAATATAAAAACATACTTTTTCCTCTTACTAGGCTATTCCTGAATTCAGTGTTATTCTGGGGGCCGGATGGAAATCTCTGGCGGGCCGGACTTGGCCCACGGGCCGCCAGTTGACGTTAATTGCATTATGGGATGGTTTAGACATTATGGGATGGTTCAGACATTATGGGATGGTTTAGATATTATGGGATGGTTTAGACATTATGGGATGGTTCAGACATTATGGGATGGTTTAGATATTATGGGATGGTTTAGACATTATGGGACGGTTTAGACATTATGGGATGGTTTAGACATTATGGGATGGTTTAGACATTATGGGATGGGTTAGACATTATGGGATGGTTTAGACATTATGGGATGGGTTAGACATTATGGGATGGTTTAGACATTATGGGATGGTTTAGACATTATGGCTGATTATCTAAATCCAGAAGGAGAGAACCAACGGAACCACTCTGTTGAGCTCTACTACACTGGATGATGAGGAGCTGGTCAGAATCTGTAGGAATATTAAGACTGGGTTACACATCACTTCTATTGGACCAGCTGATAACCTGGGCTCTAAAGAGACACCCACCAACCTGCCAAATGCAGCTAAAATTAATTTTTGTGGGTAATATTGTAAAGTTAGTTGCCAGTTTGGTGATGAAGAAGAGAAGCATCTGTTTGGATCGGCCAGCTGCAGAAAGGTTGCCAGATTGGTCTGTTTTCCACCAAGAAATCTGGGCGGTTTAGTGTGTGTTTGGCCTGGAAACATAATCTTTATCTGGCAACACTGCTTGTAGTTCTAGTCCTACATTTCCCATGAACACTAGAGAGAGACGAAGTGGGACCGCCATGGGACCTTAAAGGGATACTTCACCAATTTAGCATTAAGCTTTGTATCAGTAGAAACCCGGTAGTATTTTTGAATGACTTTGCTTCCCTCCCTCATGTCCCCCTGAGACCAGAGATCTCTGGGTCTGGGTCTGGGTAAAAAATCTTCCGATGACGTAAAACGACAATTTTTGCATCATCCGAAGATTTTTGCCCAGAGGCAAAGGACTACAACCAGTAGTAGGAGATACTTCCGCATAGCCCATAGGGGGTTGGACTGTCGGCTTTTTCCGAAATCTGCCGAGCAAAAACGAGTGTCAGCCATCTTGAATCCTCGCTTAGCTTCTCAGCAGAGAACTTTTAGATAGCTAGATAGATAGATGTATTCATCCCGAAGGAAATTTTAGAACAACAATTATGTGCATTCAAACTACCGCACACGTGTACCACCGGGATACATTGGTACAGATCAGAGAATATGCAGGACACTTTATTACAGACGGAATACTCGACACACTACGCCTGCTATGGAGACCAGCGGTGTTGCTCGATGCCTCTGGCCGGTAAAGGGACATCATCAGTGGGGAACGTTGAACGAATGTGTTGGTGGAAAGCTAACGCTAGCCGGCCACCTGTTCCATCAATCCTGCTTGCAAGTGTCCACTCATTAGACAACAAACTGGACTACATCCAACTTCAACCAAACTCCCAACGCGAGTTCAGAGACTGCTGTGTTTTTGTTGTGGTGATATTGCTGTACCGGACTATCCAACCTGCAACTCTGTCACCGGGTAAGACTAGCTAGTGGAGGTGTGCTGTGTTAACACGGACTGCCTGGTGCAGAAATGGGGTGATTTGTATCCAACTAACTGCTAACTGCTGTTTGAGTTTGTGACTGTTAAATGCCGACCATTCTACATCCCACACAAATTTACGGCTGTGTTTATACTCAATGCTTATACATATACACAGTTTATACATATACACAGCCCACCAAGCGCTAATGCTAGTAGCTATGTGTTAGCTGAACTTTTCGGAGCATATAATGTGTGTGCACTAAATGTAGCCTTTTTCGTATGTCGTTTTTATATATTTTAAATGTGTAACCACTTGAGCTATGGTGACATTTTTTTCGTGTATATGGTTGAAATGACAATAAAACACACTTGTTGAGTTGATCGTCTCACTGTCTGTCTGTAAACGGTAGGCGTGGCTTGGGAGTAGACGCTAAAGCAGCGAAGCAAGTGCATTCTGGGATTTGGTGTCTTTCATCCACATGAACCAAAAAACACATTTTCTGGCTTTTCTCGGCCTAGAAGCCACCAATTTCTAATTTTTTTTCACGTTTCTACTACATAAGTGACCCAATTTAAAGATATATTCATCTTTCCAATGGTGAAATATCCCTTTAACTTTTGAAATCTTGGGAATTTGGATAAAACAGGTTTTAATTTTGAAAATAAAAGTTAGTTAAATTACTAAATCTGAAGGTATATCATTATAGACCAAAGTCTTGGCTGTTCAGCAATGTACCGGTGCAACCTCCTCATTTTGTATTTCTTTCATAAAACAGATGTTTTTCCAGTTACTACTTTGTTTTTGTCAACACCGTCAGACACAATAAAAAGCAAATTATGTTTTATTTATTTGGTGTAATATGTTTTTAGAGATTTTAAATCATTATCTGGCATTCGTAGTACACATTTATGTTGTTAAATGTTGAATATTCACTTTTGTTCATTTTTTATAGTGTTTCACGTGTACTCCTTTAAAAGATCTAACATCATACAACGTTTACTTTAAGCCTAAATAGAAAAAGTCATGTTTTTTTATTTAACAAACATATATTTGCATTAAAAGAGACTATTACTTTAATAACTCAACAGCACTGAAGAAACATATTGTAAGCAAATTCATTTAAAACAAATAAAACTCCCTCTGACGGTGGAGACTTTATAACTGACGGTGGTGACACTAATCTGGTGACAGTGGCCTCATAACAACATACAATTCCAAAATGTATACCACACAAGCTGGCTTCTTGCTTAACAACTTCATTTAACTATTGGGTGCAAAAAATAACAGTCCTGAGCATGCATACCATGTGAAAGAGTAGGTTTTTGTCTCACCGTCAGGTTTTCTGTGACGTGACAAAAACCTCCAAGTGGTCCTTAACGGAGGCTAGAATATAATTGTTGATCACAATAAATAAAGGCTCACCACAACCACAGCCGTGAGGATGTCCACGAAAACCTGACGGTGGTGACAAAAACCTACCCTTTCACATGATATGCATGAGTTGTTCACATTAGCCATCTTGTTTCCCCTCTATTGCTAGCTACTTCAGACCTCTTCTTAAAAAGTATACATTTATGTCATAATCTAATCTAATATTTTTTTATACAAAAGAGACGGTGTTGACATGTTATGGTGGCAACAGTAGCAGTGTCCAAAAATATGAACAAGTTTAAGAGAAAATAGCAAACTTAAGGGAGCGTCAGTGATCTTGAAGCATGCAGTAGATAGATAGATAGATCTTTATTATTGTATGCGATACAACACAATTCTGTTGGAGCTATCCTCTCCAAATAGCAGCATAGAGTAAAAAAATAAAGATATACACATATATACATGTACACATCCATATACATACATACATACATACGTACGCACGTGCATACATACACACATACGCACATACATACATACATACGTATACAGAGTAAAGAAGATAAAAATATATATACACATATACATATGCACATACATACACATACACATATACATATATATATATACATATATATATATATATATATATATATATATATATATATATATATATATATATATATATATATATATATACATACATACACACATACACATATGCACATACACTAACACGTTCTCAATAAATAGATAAAACAGCTAAAAACAGTCAGTTATTGCACAGAGTCCGATTGCACTGGGGGTGTAAGAGGGGGTAAGAGATGTGTGTATTTTTAGTTATTTATTTTATTTTTTATGTTTGTATGCGTGGATGTATGTATGATTTTTGTAATATGTTCACAGCTCTGGGGAAGAAGCTGTTCCGGAGTCTATTTGTGCGTGTGATGGGGGTTCTCAATCTGCCTGAGTGGAGGGTGGTGAACAGGGAGTGTCCGGGGTGTGAGGTGTCCTGCCTGATGTTTGTGGCCCGTGTGAGAAGACGGCTTGAGTATAGTTCACTCAGGGGGGAGCCAATGATCCTCTCAGCTGTCTTAACAACCCGCTGCAGGTCCTTTCTTTCTGCTGCTGTGCAGCTGGAGGGCCACGCGGTGCAGCAGTATGTCAGGGTGCTCTCAATTGTGCAGCGATAAAAGTGCGTCAGGAGTTCCTGAGGGAGCCCATTGCGGTTCAGGGTCCTCAGGAAGAACATCTTCTGCTGGGCTTTTTTAATGATATGGAGGAACGTGAAGCTTGCCACCCTCTCCACCTCCTTCCCGTTGATACACAGTCCGTTGTGGTTTATTTTGTTCCTTCTGTAGTCAATTATTATTTCTTTTGTCTTCTTGGTGTTGAGATTGAGGTCGTTGTCCGTGCACCAAGCTGACAGGGTCTGGACTTCTTTCCTGTAGACTATTTCATTGTTGTCTGATATGAGTCCCACTATGGTTGTGTCATCAGTAAATTTGATGAGGGTGTTGGAGTTGTGGGAGGAGGTGAAGTCGTGGGTGAAGAGTGAGTAGAGGGCTGGACTGAGGACGCAGCCCTGGGGGACGCCGGTGTTAAGGATAATGCTAGAGGAGGTGTGATGGCTGATCCTGACACGCTGGGGTCTATTGGTGAGGAAGTCTTTGATCCACTGGCAGAGAAGGTCTCCCAGACCCAGTGTTTGTAGTTTGTTAATCAATTTGTCTGGAAATGGAGTTGAATGCAGAGCTGTAGTCAATAAATAGCATCCTAACATAGCTGTTGGGGGTTTCCAGGTGTGTGAGGGCTGTGTGCAGTGCTACGGAGATGGCGTCATCAGTGGATCTGTTGGTCCTGTATGCAAATTGATGTTGATCGAGGTCAGGAGGTGAGCTGAAGGTTTGAGAATGGGGTCCTCAGGAATGTAGTTGACCTTGTAGTTGCCTGATTTTATTGCTTTTTATAAGTATCTGACGGTGGTGACGAATATGTGGGACACATTTTGAATAACCACAAAATAATAGTAAATATTGTTAAAAACTCACTGTTCGTAGTTTTTAAAACATATTACTATGTACTATTTCATGTGGTAAATATCTTATTTAATTCAATTATTGCTTTTTGTTTTTTTAATCCAGTTGAAATGATTATCTCCTATCTGAGGACAACTGGTTTTGTAGGTAATGGGCCAGCAAATAATCATTACATTAATACAAATTAAAAATAAACCTGTAAAAGATCCTTAAATATGTGCAAAGGACCCCCTGATTATAACCTTGATTCTTTTTATTCATGAAAATGTTATTAATTTCCAACAGAATTGGCACTTTTCTTAGTGGGACATGTTTTTGCCAAAGTTTCAAGAATCAGTTTTTTGTCCGTTTCGTAGATAATTTATCAGTTTATTGTTAAACTGTTGAAGTCTCAGACTGTGAAAATACTTCATTAGAAAGATACAAATAAATAATAATATTAAAGATTGTTAATTACAAAACAAGTTGGAATATTTTTAGATTAGAGAATATTTCAGATTTTCTTTTCTTATTCTATACATAAATATAGACATTTTCTTATTATGTTTATTAATGGATCTGTTTTTTTAATTTAAATATCAGAAGGCTATTAGTGCTTCTATGCTTTTATTTTGAAGGTCTGCACCGGATGTGTGTGTGTGTGTGTGTGTGTGTGTGTGTGTGTGTGTGTGTGTGTGTGTGTGTGTGTGTGATGCTCCCTGCAGCGGCGGAGGAGAGGAAGAGGAGAGAAGAAGAACTGAAGGTCATCGGAGAGAATCGGAGATTTCGGATCGATTATCGACTCACTGATCGCTGCGCGTGCACAGCGTAATGACGTGAGACAAGAGCACGGAGCGACAGACGGATTAGCTGCTGCATCCATCCACCTACCTGTCTCCCTGCCTGCTACCTGTCTGTCTGACTGAATCTCCACCAGCAGCATCCAGATTCCACACCTGCCTCTCTCTCTCTCTCTCTCTGCCTGTCTCGCTATCTCTCCACAACTGTCTGTCTCTCCACACCTGTCTCTCTTTCTCCGCCGTCTCCCCGCCGTGTCTCCGCCATGGGGAACCGGGGGATGGAGGACCTGATCCCGCTGGTGAACCAGCTCCAGGACGCCTTCGCTTCCATCGGCCAGAACTCGAGCCTCGACCTGCCGCAGATCGCCGTGGTGGGCGGGCAGAGCGCCGGGAAGAGCTCCGTTCTGGAGAACTTCGTGGGGAAGTGAGTTCACCTGTCTGTGTATCTGTGTCTGTCTGTCCGGGCCGAACCGAGTCATGCCGTGCCGTGTCGTGTCGTGCCTCCTGCTCCCCGTGTCAGAGGGAGCCGCCCGCCCGGCTGCCTCCAGGCCGGGCTGAGCTGCTGAATAAATCAGAATCAGGATCAGTTGTATTGGCCAGGTATACTCACATACACCATATACTCACATCTATACGTTCAACAAAGAGACATGTAGTACTAACATACTGTACAATAGAGACAACAATATACATATAGGCACATATCAAAATGATATGCTAAAATACAAATATACCATAAGACATAATATCAAGACCAGTAGGCCTACACATGGAGAGGGATGTAGATCAGCAGCTGGTCAGAGCATGGTCGGCTTCATCAGAAGATATGAGTGTGTTTCTGGTTTAATATAATAATATAAATATGTTAGAAGGTTAAGTAGTGAAAGTAGTTTTAATTAGTATGACAGCAGCAGCATTCACACAAACATATATATATATATATATATATATATATATATATATATATATATATGTATATGTTCAAATGTAAACATTACACTCTTAATACTACGTGCTGATACATGATTTATGTCTTTAATATATATATATATATATATATATATATATATATATATATATATATATATATATATATATGTATATGTTCAAATGTAAACATTACACTCTTAATACTACGTGCTGATACATGATTTATGTCTTTAATATATATATATATATATATATCAGGTACAGTATATTAAAAAGACATAAAATCATTAAAAGAAGACAGTAAGATGAGATGAAATGATTTAGTTCTTGTCTGAAGCGAGGCCAGATTATTCATCCCGAGTGGAGACCCAGAGATTGGAGACATTCACGGCTCCATTCATCCTTAAAACCTAGGCAGCGTTAAAATACTCAGGAGCAGTACATGTGAGTACTCAGGTGAAGTATTTCAGAGCTGTACTTTAGTAGATGTACTTTGATATGAAGACAGAAACAACCACTCTCCTTCTGTGTGATATTAACACGTTCTCTCTGTCTGACATCTGATTGGCTGAATCCTTATCTTCCTCTCACCCTGAGGAAGAACAACGGTCTCCTCTCATTGGTTGCTGCTGGTCACATGACAACTCCCTGTGTGTGTGTGTGTGTGTGTGTGTGTGTGTGTGTGTGTGTGTGTGTGTGTGTGTCTGTGTGTCTGTATGTATGTGTGTGTGTGTGTGTGTGTGTGTGTGTGTGTGTGTGTAGGAGTAGGTGGAAAGCTGCAGTGTCTGATTCCCCTGCAGTTAGCTCACACACACACACGCACAGACACACGCACAGACACACACACACACACACACACACACACACACACACACACACACACACACACACACACACAGGGAGGATGTCGTGACAGTGTTGGAGCTGCAGTCCTGAAGGATTCCCATCACAGCTCATGAAATGTTCAGGAACAAACGGAATCTGCAGATCTTAAACATATTTACACAAATCTCAGAGTGTTATAATAATCTCAGATGTTATAATATAATAATCTCAGATGTTATAATATAATAATCTCAGATGTTATAATATAATAATCTCAGATGTTATAATATAATAATCTCAGATGTTATAATATAATAATCTCAGATGTTATAATATAATAATCTCAACGTAGAATATGAAAGGTGTATATGTCATTTTGACACAAATACATTTCATAAATGACATGTTGATGTTTGAAAGTCTCGAGGTTTTGATATAAATGTAATTTAAAAATTTTCAAATATAGCACCTGTCAATCCAGAAGGAAATATTCTGGAGCCTATGTTTCCGTCAATCCTGCCGACGTTGTCTCTGCTGTAATCAGATCAGAATATATTTATGTTTATGGAAACATCCATGTGTTCAGACAAGGCTAGCAGCAGCAGCGCCGTGTCAGACACCTTTCTGGTGGTAAAGACATAGAAAACGCCACGCAGCCGCCACGCCACGCTCACGCCACGCTCACGCCACGCTCACGCCACGCTCACGCCACACAGCTGGTGTGCAGGAGGCCTAATTATTCCCACATCGGTGTCTGAAACGTTGGCAAATCTAAAACTGATAATGAACAAATAACATTCTGCAGATTTTTGAAGAATTCAAATAAAACTGAATGTTAACACGTCTCCACCCCGAGCAGGAACACCGTCCGCTCAGTTCTGCTGATTTTCATTCTGGATCATCGCTGAAAACTAAAAACCATGAAACCATTCCCTGTGTGCTGGGTTAGGAGCTGTACTGCAGCTGGCCAGCAGGGGGAGCTCCAGATGGTTCCACTCTGTGCTTCCCTGGCTGCGTTGGCCTAAATCAGATTCCAGTGTGAACTGTTGGTGGTTTCTAACTGACATCAGACGCAGCACGCTGCTGCACTAAAGTTAGGGAGGTTAGATTGAGATGAAGTATCTCCCCAGACACTGATGAGGTCTAACCCCTCCCTCTCCTCCGTTAACCTGCTGATGAGGTCTAACCCCTCCCTCTCCTCCGTTAACCTGCTGATGAGGTCTAACCCCTCCCTCTCCTCCGTTAACCTGCTGATGAGGTCTAACCCCTCCCTCTCCTCCGTTAACCTGCTCCATCACTGGTCTCCATGTTTGAGCCTAGTCAGGTTTTGACAAATGTCGATGTCGACTGATGTAAAAGTCTCATCAAATCCTCCTTGGTTGTTCACACTGACAGACCTGGGTCTGATTCAGGACCACATATGGAAGTGGTCTACATCTGACCTGGGTCTGATTCAGGACCACATATGGAAGTGGTCTACATCAGACCTGGGTCTGATTCGGGACCACATATGGAAGTGGTCTACATCTGATCTGAGTGTTCACACTCCTTCTGAAGAAGTCTGACTTGGTCACTTGACCCCAAAATAATCAGATTTGGGCCACTTTACCTGCCGTCTGAACGTAGCCTGACTGACTGACTGTCTGACCGCCTGACTGACTGACTGACTGACTGATTGTTGTTGTTGTGTCTCCGTCTCAGAGACTTCCTGCCGCGGGGGTCGGGGATCGTCACTCGGCGCCCGCTGGTGCTGCAGCTCATCAACTGTCCCACAGGTGAGACTCACCATCAACACCTTTAGAGATTATATATATATATATATATATATATATATATATAATACATATATACAGCGGGGGAATGTAACTAAGTACATGTACTCCAGTACTGTACTTCAGTCCAAATGTTGAGGTACTTTTACTTTACTTGAGTCTTTTCTTTTCATGCCACTTTCTACTTCTATTCTATTTATATATATATATATATATATATATATATATATATATATATATATATATATGGATGTTTACCTGACCAGTGGCCTGATGTTGAGATGTGTTGATGATCAGAGTACGCAGAGTTCCTGCACTGCAAAGGGAAGAAGTTCATCGACTTCGATGAAGTTCGTCTGGAGATCGAAGCGGAAACTGATCGGATCACTGGACAGAACAAAGGAATCAGTCCGGTCCCCATAAACCTACGAGTTTACTCCCCCCACGGTAACACACACACACACACACACACACACACACACACACACACACACACACACACACACACACACACACACACACACACACAGACACACACACACACACACACACACACACACACACACACACACACACAGGTTTGTTACACTATCTTTGTGGGGACCCGTCATTGTCATAATGCATTCCCTAGCCCCTTACCCTAACCTTAACCATCACCACTAAATGCCTAACCTTAACCCTTACCCTCACCCTAACCATAACCTAATTCTAACCCTAATCCTAAAACCAAGTCTTAACCCTCAAACAGACCTTTAACCTTGTGGGGTCCAGCATTTTGGCCCCACAAAGCTGTGCAGACCCCACAAGTATACTTGACTCCCGGTTTTTGGACCCCACGAATATAGTTAAACAAGCCCCCCCACACACACAGACACACTCTCTCACTGGAGGATCTAACTCTGTGTTTGTGTCTCCAGTGTTGAACCTGACTCTGGTGGATCTTCCCGGCATGACGAAGGTCCCCGTGGGCGACCAGCCGGCCGACATCGAGCACCAGATCAAAGAGATGCTAATGCAGTTCGTCACCAAGGACAACTGCCTCGTGTTGGCCGTTTCCCCCGCCAACTCCGACCTTGCCAACTCTGACGCTCTGAAGATCGCAAAGGAGGTCGACCCGCAAGGTCAGAGTCCTTTACACCTCACCTACATCTTCTACACCAGTCATTCCCAAACTGTGGTCCGCGGACCACTAGTGATCCGTGAGGGTACTGCAGGTGGTCCGTGGAAAAGCAAAATAAAATATAAATGAATATTTTTTTAACCTTCATTTTACCAGGGAATTCCCATAAAAATTAAGAATATGCATATTGATTTACAATTTAAATTAAATTGTCAAGTTATTATGTGATTACTAAAATTGCCAAAGGTTTTGAAATTCTGACTACATCCAAGTGTTATTACTGTATAGATTTAATACTCCATTGCTATGGAAATCAGCCTGTTGTTCAAATGAACCTGATACGCCCTTGGGCGCTTGAGTAAATAAATAAATTAAATATGTGGCAGCCGTTGTGTGCAATAAACCTTCTTTTAACGAGCCTGTTGTACTGATGTGATGACCAGTTCTAGTTTTAGTGCTAGCACTGTATGTACACACCGCCGCTGACTTGATCTTCTAAAGATACAGGAAGTCATTCATTTTCAATGGAAGCTGCTTCTCTCAGCTGCAAGGAGCGGAAAATCTGTCGGCGTCGCGTTTTGGGCGTTTTGAGCGACCAGAGCGTCAATCAGATAGTTGAAAGTAGGTCAACTTTATGGTAATGAGCTATGACGCGGTTCAGCAGCAACCAATCAGAATATAGACGTCCTTCACGCTGGCTGATTCCAGAGAAACATACGATGTCAACTTTGGTTCCTACCAAAGAAAAAGGAGGAGAAGCTCATCATGGCCGTTGCTGGGTTCCCTATCATTGATGATATTTGCGTATAGGGACCAGTTAACGTTACCTGCCGGTCACATGGTCTCTAAACAGTCCGCTCACGGTGAAGTCCTGCACGGATCAACAGCTGGCGGCTGCTCCCTCTGCCTGCATGCTGCTGCGGTTCAGCGGCCAGAGCTTCTTTGCAGCTCAAGTCGGCGGCGGTGTGTACGGACAGGTAGGCCTATTAAGAGGTGCAGATTAATTCAGGTAGAACTGTGTGGAGACATATTTTATTATGTGTATTATGAGGTGGTCCGTGAAAATTTGTGATTACAAATAATGGTCCACACACACAAAAAGTTTGAAAACCCTTGGTCTACATTAGTGTTTCTCAAATGGGGGTATGTGTACCCCTGAGGGTACTTTGGAGTACTGCAGGGAGTACATGAACTTTTTGCAAAATGCTTAAAAATATGTCATGCATAATTCCTAAAATAATTACACTATAATAATGAATGAATTACTGTAATTGGTGGATTCTGAACATTTGAAATGTAGTATTTAAATGTTTTTCAGTTCCGAGGTTGTTGTTTAGTAGATCTCACTGCCGACACTGTATTGTTCCTCTTTATATAGATGTCAAAATGTTTTTGCACTAGTCAGGGAGTACTTGGCTTAAAAACACAATTCAAAGGGGGTACATTATTAAAAAAAGTTTGAGAACCCCTGCTGTACATCTCCCGCATTTTATACTCGCAGATCCATTACGGAGGTCCTGTACCTGCAAAATGTCACCGAATGAAAAACAAACCACAAAGAGACACAAAACGACACAAAGAGACACAAAACGACTAGCCTGGTCCTACCAGACTCTGGTCCACTAGCCTGGTCCTACCAGACTCTGGTACACTAGCCTGGTCCTACCAGACTCTGGTCCATTTCATTGGTCCAGAGAGTCTGGCCCCTCTCCATTGACAAGTGATAACTTCCTTGAAGGCGGGTACTCTGTTGAAGTTTAAAACTATTGGATCTGCCCAGAGCCACTCTGGATCTGCCATAACCAATCGCTAACGTTTGGTCGTGACGTATGTCATGCGCATGTGCAACAAGAGGGGAGACCGACAACAACTATCGGCTTATATTTAGCATTAGCATCGCTAGCGTTAGCCTTAGCTAACTCCTTCACCACTAACGGAGCGAGCGGGAAAATCAAACTGTTCCTGAACCCCGTGGGGAGGAGGGTCACAACATCATGGCCACCAACACAACTCAGCAAAGATTGTTCTTGCTCGGGCTCTAACTTCTGGATATTCGGCAGCGTTGCCACAACGGACCGAATGGCTTCGCTCGCATCTTTCTAGTGCACGTCCTCAACGTCATCGTTCTCAGCCACTCCCTCTGTTCGCTGATTGGACCGGTAAATATTTGACCGGAGAAAACCCAAGAATATACCGCAAACCCAGACGGAGTACTGAAGGGAAATGAAAATTGAGTGGAAGTAAGTAGGAGGGCAGAGCCAGGCTACAAAACGACCAGAAAGAGACACAAAACGACACAAAGAGACGGGAACAAAACTATTGAGGGGCAGGGGGTTGTTGGGTTTAGCTGAAGTATTTTGAATGTTTGTTTAGGTCTGAGGACCATCGGTGTGATCACCAAGCTGGATCTGATGGATGAAGGAACCGACGCCAGAGACATTTTGGAGAACAAACTGCTTCCACTACGCAGAGGTGAGACGTAAAGTTACATTTTTAAAACCTGTGTTACAAAGTTCTTCAGTTACTAAACACTAAGTAAAAAGAACATTTAAATAGAACAAATCAGAGAATTAACAGGTGTTGATGAGAGAAAGGAAGAGAAAGGAACTGCGTTGGTAGATTCCTCTGCATGTAACCACAGCAACAGTACTGAAGTAGAGACAGTGGTGGTGATGATCTCCAGGTGTCTCTGCGGAGATAATGACGGACTCTGAACTGTGTCAGGTTACGTCGGGGTGGTGAACCGCAGTCAGAAGGACATCGACGGGAGGAAAGACATCACAGCAGCTCTGCAGGCTGAGAGGAAGTTCTTCCTGTCGCACCCGTCATACCGACACCTGGCAGAACGCATGGGCACCGCCTACCTGCAGAAGATCCTCAACCAGGTGCACACACACACATGCACGCACACACACACACAAGTTTTATGGGAAGTCCGTCCAGTGAAATGTTAAGATGAGTATCAAACTAATGTCCTCTGAAGGCCCCTAAGAAAGGCCCCCAGAAGCCCCCTAAGAAAGGCCTAAGAAGGCCATCTGAAGCCTCCCAAGAAAGTCCCTAAGAAGGCTCTCTGAAGCCCACAAAGAGAGGTGGTAAGATCCTCTCTAAAGGCCCTAAGAATGCCCTAAGAAAGGCCATAAGAAAGGCCCTAAGAAGGCCCCCTCTAAAGGCCATAAGAAGGCCTTTTGAAGCCCCTGAAGAAAGGCCCTAAGAAGGCCCTCTAAAGGCTCTAAGAAGCCCCCAAGGAAGGGCCCTAAGAAGGTCCTCTCTAAAGGCTCTAAGAAGCCCGCGAAGAAAGGCTCTAAGAAGGCCCTAAGAAAGGTCCTCTAAAGGCGTCTTCATGACCTCTGAAGGGAGAAGGGTCTAGCTGCAGAGCTCCAGGATCAGGCCCAGCTCTTTATGGGACCCTTGGGTCCCTGAGAGGACAAGGCAGTGTCATAGGAAATTGTGAACGCCAGAGACAATACGATCAGTAGTTTAGAGACGCCACACAACCTCCACCTTGATAACTTATTAAGTTAACTGTAACTTCTAAACTTATAAAGTTAGGTAACAGCAGGCCAAGTGTTGATGCAACCAGCTGGTTTCCCAGATGTGTCCAGCTGAGACCGAACTACACATTCAGACTTCAGACAGTGAGATCAACTGTCAGGTGTAACACTGAGTGACCGTGCATTTTTCCGTTACCCACAGCAACTGACCAACCACATCCGAGACACGTTGCCGGGGTTACGCAGCAAACTGCAGAGCCAGCTGCTGTCCATCGAGAAGGAGGTGGAGGAATACAAGAACTTCAGACCGGATGACCCGAGCCGAAAGACCAAGGCCCTGCTGCAGTCAGTACTTCCATCAACCAATCAGTCACTCAAAGGGCTGGATTTAAAAGATCCTTTTCCCAATTCAAATGGATCTTCATTTGAATTATCCAATATTGATTCATAAAAAAGTATTTATACGTATATATAAGGTTTTGTTGTTTTTTGTCAATGTTTTTCTAGGTTTTTGGAGCATTTTTTTTCGATGCTTTTGTCTCTTTGTTGACATTTATGTAGTATTTTGTGACATTTTTCTCACTTTTTGTGGTGTGTGTGTGTGTGTGATTGTGTGTGTGACTCTATGTGTGTGTGTGTGTGTGTGTGTGTGTGTGTCAGGATGGTGCAGCAGTTTGCGGTGGACTTTGAGAAGCGGATTGAAGGATCCGGAGATCAGGTGGACACCTACGAGCTGTCAGGAGGAGCCAAGATCAACCGAATTTTCCACGAACGCTTCCCCTTCGACCTGGTCAAGGTAACACACACACACACACACACACACACACACACACAGCAGACATGTTCACGTGACAGAGGACAGTGTTGTGCATGTGCTCATGTTTTTGGTGAATGGTAAACTGAACATAACATCATGGTAGTTTAATCCCTCGTTCAATTTATGACAAGCAAGCCAAACGGAAATCATGGCCTGTAAAACTATAATACTGATCAGTTGACTGACGTGACAGCTGACTGTTGCTCCTCATGAGGAGCAAGGTTACCTCCCCTTTCTCTGCTTTGCCCACCCAGAGAATTTGGCCCGCCCATGAGAAAGAGAGACATCATGGCTTTCAAACGAGCAAAGTGGCAGTTGGTCGAGGCCACATCCCCACCCTCCACCTTGCCAAAGAGCACCATGTCATCGGACCTTTAATAATAAATAATTTCTGTGTGTGTGTGTGTGTGTGTGTGTGTGTGTGTGTGTGTGTGTGTGTGTGTGTGTGTGTGTGTAGCTGGAGAGTGATGA
The DNA here is from genome assembly GCF_008315115.2 of Sander lucioperca. Classification (NCBI taxonomy): domain Eukaryota; kingdom Metazoa; phylum Chordata; class Actinopteri; order Perciformes; family Percidae; genus Sander; species Sander lucioperca. The sequence goes on from NC_050174.1 coordinate 48,669,886, forward strand.
GAAGACTCTCCGTAAAGAGATCAGCTACGCCATCAAGAACATCCACGGAATCAGGTGAACACATTCTCATGAACGGGTTTGTATGATATCGTATGAAATTACTGCCGGCCAGTCACATGACAGTTAAGTTTAGACACCAAAACGACTGGTTAAGATTAGGAAAAAGGTCGTGGTTTGGGTTAGAACGCTCCCAGGACATGAACACCTGTTTCCTGGTGAAAGTCTTGTGTTTTCTCCTTAACTTCTTCAGGACATGAACACCTGTTTCCTGAATGAAGGTCTTGTGTTTTCTCCTTAACTTCTTCAGGACATGAACACCTGTTTCCTGAATGAAGGTCTTGTGTTTTCTCCTTAACTTCTTCAGGACATGAACACCTGTTTCCTGGTGAAAGTCTTGTGTTTTCTCCTTAACTTCTTCAGGACATGAACACCTGTTTCCTGGTGAAAGTCTTGTGTTTTCTCCTTAACTTCTTCAGGACATGATCACCTGTTTCCTGGTGAAAGTCTTGTGTTTTCTCCTTAACTTCTTCAGGACATGAACACCTGTTTCCTGGTGAAAGTCTTGTGTTTTCTCCTTAACTTCTTCAGGACATGATCACCTGTTTCCTGGTGAAAGTCTTGTGTTTTCTCCTTAACTTCTTCAGGACATGAACACCTGTTTCCTGGTGAAAGTCTTGTGTTTTCTCCTTAACTTCTCCAGGACATGAACACCTGTTTCTTGGGTGAAAGTCTTGTGTTTTCTCCTTAACTTCTTCAGGACATGAACACCTGTTTCCTGGGTGAAAGTCTTGTGTTTTTTCCTTAACTTCTTCTGTAACTTCTCCCCTGTGCTCTGTGTTCAGGACGGGGCTGTTCACGCCTGACATGGCGTTTGAGACGATCGTGAAGCGTCTGATCGCTCAGATCAAAGAGCCGTGTCAAAAATGTGTTGACATGGTGATCAACGAGCTGGTCAACACCGTGAGGCAGTGCACACAGAAGGTACCCTTCACGTTTACTCTCTATTATTAATATTATATGAGTCAGATATTACCTGTGTGGATCACACCCTGACCTCTGACCCTGTTCTTCCTGACCTCTGACCTCTGACCCCTGTTCTTCCTGACCTCTGACCCCTGTCCTTCCTGACCCCTGACCCTGTCCTTCCTGACCCCTGACCCTGTCCTTCCTGACCTCTGACCTGTCCTTCCTGACCTCTGACCTTGTGCTTCCTGACCCCTGACCCTGTCCTTCCTGACCTCTGACCCTGTCCTTCCTGATCTCTGACCCTGTCCTTCCTGACCCCTGACCCTGTCCTTCCTGACCTCTGACCTGTCCTTC